>NW_022196905.1:255899896-255974061 GCF_008632895.1 Mastomys coucha
AGAAGGCCTTGTGGGAGTTTCCTTGAAAACAGGAGGAGTAGGAAACTGTCCTTGCTCACCTTATCTCTGGCCCTTCACCTCAAGACACTAATTACCACCCTGATAGCTTTGGCATCAAACCCCAACCAGGTGGCCCTGGCTGCACCTTCTGAGGGTGGCTCTTCTCAGGGGTTGGTGGGAAGATGAAGCGGCTGGTCAGGCTAGAGCTGCAACTACCTCAAGGAAGCCCTGTCTGTTCTCTGTCCAAGTCTGCTGTTTCTGGCTGGAACTTGACCTTGGCAGTGCTTGGTGTCTACAGGCTGCTGCTGCTCAGTCAGTGGGCGTGAGTGTCTTGGCTCAGGAGCTGAGTCCTGCTCTGGACCAGCAGGGCTCAGGCAGAGCTTGCCTAACCTGCTCAAGCTGGTTTCCTTTTCTGGAAACAATGAAAAGAGTTTCACAGCTCAGAGAGGCGGGAGGGAGGGACACAGTGGAAAGGCCTTGGCCTCGGGCTGAGGGATGGGAACCCTGAATTCCCTGAATGGGAAGTTACTACTTCTGGGGTCTCCAAGCTGTGGCTCCTTGCAAGGGTGCTCAGGAGGGGAAGAGCATGGCAGACTTGAGTGAAGTCTGAGCAAGGCAGGAGATCTTTCCTGGAGGGGAACTCGTAGGGACCAAGGCCCACCAGTCCTTTCTGAGAATCTTTTTTCAAAGACTTTTTTATTGGCATATATTTATTATTGCCAGAAATTAATGCATTACCCATCAATGACATGTTCATACCTTAATTTGCTGTTTTTTTGACTGTATTCACTCCCAATGTCTTCCCTAGCGCCCCTCCCTCCACTGAGGTCCGCTTCCCACCTGCTCCCGCCTACTCTCAAATCTTTTTATTGTGAGTGTGACTAGTGAGTTTTGTTGGGGTTTCTTACAGGGGTGACAAGCATAAACCTTACCAGTGGCTACACCATTAAAGAAAATGTCTCTTAGCTGGGCAGTGGTGGCACATGCCTTTAATTGTAGCACCCAGGAGGCAGGGGCCGGTTGATCTCTGGGTTCAAGGCCAGTATGGTCTACACACTGAGTTCTAGGGCATCCAGGCCAGGTTTATCAACAGAGAAAGCCTGCGTTAGAGAAAAAAGAAGAGAAAGGAGAAGAGAAGAGGAGAAAAGAGAGGAGAAGGAGAGAGAAGGAAGAAGAGAGAAAAGTCTCACCTTTTCCCAGCAACTGGGGCCTGCTTATAGGTCTTTGGTGAGGGGTGTGGCAATGTGAGTCCCACCCCCTCCTTGATGGACTGTTGTCAGACCCAATCCTGTGCATCCTGTGTACAATAGCCACCTCATGCCTGAAGACAGCATTTCCCAGCACTCCCACCCTTCTTCTGGCTCTCACGCTCTTTTGTCTTTTCTTCCTTGCTGTTTCCTGAGCCTTGGACAGAGTGATGTGGATGTCTCACGTGAGGCTGAGCTACTTTTTCTCTGCGCCTGACCAGCTAAGGGTCTTTGCAGTAATCGCTGCCCCTCGCACAGAGAAGCTTCTTTGACTTAAGTAGGCAGTGGTGCTAATCTATGGGCATGCGCGTAATTGTTTACAAGGTAATTTCACACGTATATTTTGGAGGAGGCTGTCCTTTAATACCCGTCCTCTCCCCGCCCCCACAACAGCCCATGGCCTCCCTGAAGATGAACTGAGGCATGTATTGGTTGCTTTGGTTAGTAGCTGACTCTGATTTCTGTTCGATAGCAAGGGGAAGTCTTTGCTTGGGGCTTGGACGACTCTTCTGGTTCTTTGCATCTTTCTGCTCTCCAGAGCCGAGATATTTGAACCTGTGGGCATATAAAGAAAGCGCCTTGCTCCCGCTGGTCTCCAGGATGCTGCCCTTCTCAGCAGAAGTGGGTAAAGCCCGGCCTCCCGACGCCACCTCCTCCTCCTCATTCTGGGTGTTGGCTCTGTCTTGGACTGGGTGACCTTGGATCAACTTCTTGTCCACTCTGAGGCTGAGTTTTCACATCTGCAAATGAGTGTCATAATGACTTTGTCATAGGGGTGCTGAGAGCCGCCGGATGGTCTAGTCAGAGCCACCCCAGATAACGAGTAACAACTGTCAATAATAAAAGTATGCAGAGCATCCCCTGGAACTGTCCCTGCATGGCTCCATGCAGCAGAGCCTCCTTCTCTTACGCTGCAGGGTAGGTGGCTGGCCTGGAGGTGCTGACAGGCCTGCGGTCCCCTGAAGGTCTGGGGAAGCTCTGCTCTTACCTGTTGCTCAGCTCTGGAGAAGGCTGGCAGCACTTGGTGTGTCAGATTCCCTCACATCTCTGCTTCTGTCAGTAGATGGTCCTCTTCCCTCTGTGTAAGCCTTTGCCCAAATATCTCTTTTTCTTCCCTTTAATACTAGGGATCAAATCCAGGGCTTGGCATGTATTAGGCAATCATTCTGCTCCTGAACTACACTTCAGTGCTTGCTTCTTGGAGATGCCGTCTCTTGCTGTATCTTCCTATGACTCCTAGGTTGGTTTGGAACTTACAATGTAGCCCAGGCTATCCTGGAAATGTTGGTCCTCCTGCTCAGCCTGCTGAGTGCTGGGATTCCAGGCATGTGTCCAGATATGATGACATCTATCTTCTCTCTTCTTACAGAGATGCTAGACTCCGGCTCTTCTTCAGCCTACTCCAGCTTGGCCCCATCTTAACTTGGCTATGTCCTCAATGACCCTACTTCTAAAGGAGATGGCATTCATTGGGGCTTACAAGTATCTTTTGTTGGGGGTAGGGTTGGGGGCAGAAAGCAATACAACCTTTAGTATTATCCGTTTATGCATAGTCTCCAGGGCGACAAAGGCCAAAGCTGGAGCTACCTTTACTCTGAACCCAAGTTGTTCAGGTTTTCATGCCCCGGGGGCTGACTTTCAGTTGCTGGGGCAGCTCTCATTGTCCACATGATGTGGGTCTGAGATTCAGAGAGATAGTACAACTGCATCAAAGTTACAAAGTGAGGGAGGGGAGGTAGGCCTGGATTCTAGGTCCCCAGATCCCAGAGCCACCTCTATCCCAAGGAAACATGTCCCCTGGGCACATGTGTGCACACAGCCTATGAATGTGCATGCACCCCATGTCCCATGGGGTGCGCATGTATGCGTGCGTGTGTGTGTGCTATTTCGACTTCTGGAGCCAAGACTCTCTGGATGTGAGCAGTAGTGACCAGCTTCAGGGGAGAGGACTTTGGGTCTTGGCTCTTCTAACTTCCTCTTTTTCTAGCTAGCAGTTAATAAAGAGTTCTGACTTTGGGACTGGGGATATGGCTCAGTGGTAGAGTACTTGCCTAGCATAAGTGAAATCCTGAGTTCAATTCCTAGCATTGAACAAACAAACAAACAAACAAACCCAGTAACATGATTTGGAGTTAGATCACTCAAGTTCAAATCTTGGCCTGACCGGTATGGCTTAGGGTGGGACATTAACTCTCTGCCTTAGTTTTCCCATCTGTGTGCACTGAGGATAATGTCGCCTTACACATGGACACAAGTGACTGAAACCCCACTGTGTTGTCTCATGTGTACCAGAGTTGACTTAATGGGGGTTCCTTCCTCTTTATCCCATTTGGTATTTTTCTGGCACCAGGAGGTCCTGAGAAGGAAGAGGAGGTGCTATGCTTTCCACGGGATGCAAAGCTATAGGAAGTTCTCTGCACAGCTGGTAAAAGCAGAGATAAGGGTCAGTGATCTAAGAACCTCTCCTTTTCTATAAAGAACACAGTGCACAGAAAGACCGTACCCCGCAAACTGCGTGTGTGTCTGTGTGTGTGTGTGTGTGTGTCTGTGTGTGTGTGTCTGTGTGTTTATATTTGTTCGTGTATGTATGTGCATGCATATGATTTCATAGGCCCACAGGTTGACTGAGGTCAGTGGAGGGGCTGCCTTTGAGATGGGACCCCAACTTCCCACTTCTGTGATAGCTCTGCGTGTCCAGCCTTCCTGGTACCTATCACAACTGTATTCCCAGCTGATTTCAGAAGCTGTGGCCTTCACCAAAGAACACCCAGTGCCAGGCCAGCTCTGGGCCTCCTGCAGGCACTTCCTCTGGGTTCCAGCGCCCTGCTTATCAGGAGGCTGCAAGAGCATCTATTTCTGGCCTGGCTGGAAATAGTGTGGTCCTTAAAGGGTGGAGGGTGGAGTCAGCTTTAGGAACAGAGACATCGACAGTGGAGAGAGGAAGGACTCATTCCTCTGTGCCCTGAGGAACAACTGAGTGAGGGGCAGGTGTCTTGAGCAGGTGTGAATTCCAAGCTCTCCTTGGTGGCATTCACACTGTGACTTCCCTTTCTAGCTCCCTCCCATGTTTCTGCTCAGGACAAGAAATCTATTTGGCACTAAAATGTCTTTTCCTCTTTCTGTACATTTCTTCTTTGGAACTGTGTGTGTGTGTGTGTGTGTGTGTGTGTGTGTGTGTGTGTGTGTGTATGTGCAGCAGGTCAGAGGTCAATATCAGGTGTCTTTCTGTATCACTCTCCAACTTACTTTCTTTTAAAGATTTATCATTATATTTATTATTTTCTTTTAAAGTATTTATTATTATGTGTGCATAGGGGTATTTTGCTTGTATGCATTTAAAGGGCCCTATGTGCATGCAGTACCTATGGAGGCCAGAAGAGGGCACTGCATTCTCCTGGAACATCCCTGGAGTCATAGACAGTTGTAAAGCACCCCGTGGATTCTGGGAACCAAATCCGGAACCAAACCCGGGTCCTCTGCAAGAGCAGCAAGCTTTTAACCTCTCAGCCATGTCTCCAGTGCCTGTACATTTTCAAGACTGAATCTTTAACTGGATCTGGGTGGACTGGCTGGCAGGACCTATCTGTCTCTCTTGCCTGGGTGCCAGGGTTATGATATATAGCCCTGTGCCTGGCATTTACATGGTTGCTGGGAATGGAACCCCAATCCTGGTGGCAATTCAGTTTCACTGCATATGTAGAAGTTTGTATTCCCAGGGAGGTACTGGATACTGTGTCAATATAAGGTACTTTTTGTCCTTAGCCATATGTACTGCTGTCACCTTCTGAAATGGCTAGCCTTTTGAAAGACCCTTTCTGATATGAGGGTAGCATAAATGGAGAGTTATTCCCTGAATCCCTGTGACTAGCTCCCCTGACTCAGCCCCGTCTCCAGGTGACCTTGCTCTGACGTCTATTTCCAGTGATAGGCCTTGCACAGCCACTTTGGCTTTATCCTCTGGGCAGTTCGTTTCTTCTTACCCTTTAGAACTCAGTAGTAAGCTGACAATTGTTTCTGGGTAGGACTTAACAATCTGGTCTCATTTCCACCTAAGCCATGGCTATTTGATCATCCTTACTCTGCTTGCTGAATGGTTCTTGTTTACTCTCCGTCAGAGTTGCAAAACATCCTCAGAATTGATCTGCTACAGTGAAAAAAAAAAAGGCAACTTGAGGAAAAATATTAGCTACATAGTATCAGCAGTATGCAGCCACTGTAGATCACAAAGCTCTATTGCCTTTGGAGATAGAGTGTTCAAACTGAGGTGCTGAAGCCAAACACAACAAACAAAGCAAGAGCCCAGACGAAGACAAAGAAGCTGGCTGGTCGTCATGGGCAGGAATCTAGAAATAGATTTTGTGTACTGAAGGCTCTATGGGGTGGTTATGATAAAAAGTAGCAAGGCACATTAAAAATTAAGTATTGTTTATATGAGGTAGCAAGTCCTTTCTGTATTGTACTAACAGTTATATGTATCAGTGGGTGTGAGTGCCAGAGAAAGGGGGTGGGGTGGGGGAGAGGAAGAGAGGGATTGAGAGAGAGTGAGAGAAAGTGAGAGATCAGAGAGCAAGAGAGAGAGAGAGACAGAGATAGATAGATAGATAGATAGATAGATAGATAGATAGAGACAGAGACAGAGAGAGAGAGAGAGAGAGAGAGAGAGAGAGCGAGCTCAGGTATTATTCCTTAGGCCCCATGTACCTTGTTTCTTTTTAAGACAAGGGCTCTCACTGGCCCAGGACTGACCAAATGAGGCTGTCTGGCCAGTGAGCCCCAGGGATATGCCTGTTTCTGCCTCCCCTGCTCTGGGATTACAAGCATATGCCACTGTACCAGAAATTCTTATGTGGAGTCTTAGGCTTGTACTCAGGTCTTCCTGATGGCACAGCAAACACTTCACCAACAGTCCCTAACAATGTGCTTTCTAGACATACACTACACGTTCAGCATAACACCTAGTATTCATTTTAAATGGCCACACTCTTTATAATCTTACATAGGAAGGAAGATTGATTTCACAACTTAGAGGTGTAAGGTATGTATTTTTTTCTTAGTACTTATTAAGATACATTACAGGAAGACACAGCAAAGGGTGTGTATGTGTGCTTGGGGGGGATTATTCTAACTTAGTTTCCAGCAAGAGGAGAAAAAACCAAATATATGGGCCACTGTAGCATTGAACGTGAAAGGATTGCATGCTAGAGGGTTTTGTGGCCAGAGACTAAAGCTCATCTTCCTCCCTGAACTTGCAAACAATTGAGCTGAAAAAAAAAATGGGGGGAGGGCAAGGAGGGACAGAGTATCACGTAGCCCAGGCTGGCCTCAGACTTACCAAGGATGTAGCCAAGGATGACCTTGAACTTCTGATTTACCCACCTGCTTAGACCTCTCAATGCTGAGATTACAGATGGGCATCATTATGCCCAGTTTATGGTGAGCTGGTATTGAACACAGGGCCTTGTGCATGCTAAGCAAGCACTCCGACAGCTAAACTCCATCCTCAGTTGCTCAGATCCTGGTACTCCTCTGCTGGGTGAGCTACCTGGAAAGCAGGTTTGGAACTGTGCCCCACTCTCTGGTGACTCGCTCACCCTGTCTCCAGCACTTTTTGGTGCTCACAGGTGGCCTGTAGCCAAGTTCCCCCTCAGTGGCAGGAAGCCTAGCAGGACAAGTGGCTGCTTCGGGGTCAATGGAACCAGAAAAGGACAAGGAGGCTGAGCCAAACATGACCTGACCATTCTAGGTTCATTGTCAGAAAGTGTCCCTGCCTCTGCCTCGACAGGGTGTCTTGGGCAGAAGGTAAGACGGTGGGGGCTTTTGTGACCGCAAACCCACCCAGGGACTAACATCTCTGCAGGAACACAAAACATTCAGCGAACAGCTACCACTATGTGTGTGTGGTTACCAGAACACACACTTTCTGTGGAAGCAGGAGGCCTGAGCGCTCTCTCATGTTGGCTTTTAGTACAGTCTACAGAACTGGGGGGTCACTTTCTAACCAAGACAGTTAAAACAGTCTTTTTTCTCCATCCTTAGTGCTAAGGTGTGTGTGCACGCACACACACACTAGTACTTGCACACATGTGTACTCTTGCTTGTGGTGGTCAGAGAACAACGTTGGGTGTCCAATGAGCCTCATAGATTCTCCTGTCTCCATCTCCTCAGTGCTGGGATTATTAGCATGCATCACCACACTCAAATTTTTTTACGTGCGCTCTGGGGGATTGAACTTGGATCATCACGCTTGCATGTCAAACATTTTACCCACTGGGCTCTATCCCCAGCTCCCAAGTAAAATTTAATATCCTAGACTCTCTTCAGAAGGCCATACCTGACTCTGCATTTTATACTCATGGAATAATAGCAGCTAAGCCAGAAGAGAGTGACCCACCTTGGGTCCCCCAGCCAGGAAAGAGTGGGGCTTCAAGCCCCAAGCCCTCTAGGTACTTCCAAATCTCTATGCTACTCAGGCTGCTGTGGGCTAGGTTGGTCTCTAGTCTCTGGTCAGATGCAGCTGTGTGTGAAACAGCCTGGCGTCTTTAGTTTCTTTTAGCAGGGTCTCTGGCTGAGCTCTCTCAGCCATTACTCTCTCCGTACAAACTGAAACCAGCAGAGGAGCTGTTGTTGAGAGGTGGCTGCAATGTCATGCCCAGTAGCTGAAGTAACTTTGACAAGAGACTTCTGGGGGCCGCAGCTTGCTTCCTTTGGTTCACAGAGCAGTGGAACAACGTTTCCATCCATGCAGAACTGAGGTGGGGAGATGACTAGGCCAGGTCCCCATACACAATAGTAGAAAGCAGAGCTGGGGTTTGAACCTGGGTCTTTGGACTCCAGGATGTCCTCATGGGCTTTGTTCTCTTTTCCCTACCTGAGCCCATCTATGAGATGTGGGCCAGACAAACACATGCCCACTCAGAACAGGCTTCTCCCCTGTAGGTACTGGTCCCTACTGGCCTCTTCTTTTCCCATACATATATGTAGATTTACATGCATTGGTGAGACTGGGCATAGTCTCCATTTCTAGGCTCAGTACTCTTGGGACAGAGCCCTGTTTGTCACGCCATCTTGACATCCCCTGTGCTGGCTCTTTGTGGTGCTGAGGCTACACAGGTGGGTGAATGATGATTTGGCAAGGAGGTGGGAGCACGTGTGTGCAGCTGTCCAGCCTTCTGTCTGTCTTTCCCCTTGACTATGTCTTGAAGATACAGTTTATTGGCAGACAGTGCCACCAAAGGTCAGGTAGAGGGAGAGAGAGCCATGCTCTAGGTGTGAAGGATAGGAGGACACCCCAAGGGGACACTGCTGGAGGTTGAAGATCAGGAGAGGGAGAGCCAAGGAGACTGGAAGGTTTTTCTGGAAGGTTTTTCTTTCTTTTGTTCTGTTTTTGAGGAAGCCCAGGCAGCCCAGGCTGGCTTTGAACCTCTTGATCCTCTTGTTTCAGCCTCCTGGGATTAACAGATGTGAGCCACCATGCCTGGTGAAAAGCTGAAAACTGAAGATTCATGTCCCATCCCAGGCAGGGCAACCAAGGGTGGACAATATAAGACAAGGGACTGAGAAAGAGTGTTGATGGGGATACCCCACAAGGGTGGGGAGGACAGAAAGTGGAAGGGTAGCTTACTCCAGGAACCAGGGTACGGAGGGTATCTAGACCAGGGGAAGACCCAAGATGATGCCAGGAAGGGGTGGGACATGCAAAGACCAGGCCCTGTTTGTGGCTGTTATCTTGCTTCTTCAAGCAGGAAGCCCAGCTACGGAGCCCCACCACATAAGACGTGGTCTGAGCTCAGCTACTGTTAGCTTGCTTTGCAAAGACAGGTGGCTGTTTTACTAACCGTGTGCCCTAGGCAGAAATCCCCACCAGCACAGACAATGACCCCTGACCATTCTGCCCCATATCCTTCCCATTAGCGGTATCTGTTGTCAGGAAACTGGGGTGGGTGGGTGGAGCGTCTGTTGTTTTCTTGTGCTGTTTCAGACACATGTACAAATTTGGCTCTTTCTCTTTGGCTGAACTGAATATGTGTGTGTGTGTGTGATGTGTGTGCATGTGTATATATGTGTGTGTATGTGTGATGTATGTGTATGTGCATGTGTGTGTAAGTGTGATGTGTGTGCATGTGTATATATGTGTGTGTATGTGTGATATATGTATATGTGCATGTGTGTATGTATGTGTGTGTGATGTGTGTGTATATGTATGTATGTGTGTATCTGTGTAATGTATGTGTATGTATGTGGTGTGTGCATGTGTGTGTATGTATGTGTATGTGTGTGTGTGTGTGTGTGTGTGTGTGTGTGTGCTTGCCTCTATTTGTTCTCCATCCTATTCTTTCCTTTGAGACAGAATCTCTCACTAAACTAGGAGCCTCCTGTTATGGCTAGGCTGGCTGGCCCATGAGCTCCAAGAACGTGTCTCTATCCTCCAGAGCCAGCCTTACAGATGCATATGGCCACACCCAGCTTTTATGTAGGTGCTGGGCATCTGAACTTGAATAGCATATTCTTACACTTGCATAGCAAGCATATTACCCATTCAGCCATCCCCCCCAGCCCCAGAATCTAAAACATTTCTGAGAACACGAAGGATAGCCGGTTTGTGGGGCTAGCAAGATATTCTGTCATATTCATGATACAAAGGCTGTGGGATTGCCACTTAATCTGAGCATCCCATCCAGGTTCCTAAGCACTGCTTAGCACTCAGAGCAGACTCTTTTAGTCTCCTTCCACCACGCCCCACAGGTAGAGAGCATCTACTCAAAGAATACCATTTTTTTTTTATGCTGTAGTGATGTTATTGCTGGGCATGTGTTATGATTTGGTGGGAAGAGCCCCACAGACTCATGTATGGAAGGCCTTTTTCCCAGCTGGTGGTATTCCTCTGGAAAGTTCTAGAAACTTTGGGAGGTAGGAATTAGCTAGAATGTTCCTCAGGTGTACCTTTTGGAGTTGTATCTTTCCTGGGCCTCTTGTCTGTCTCTCTGTCTGTCCATCTGTCTGTCTGTCTGTGTCCCTTTTCCCTAAATCCTTCTTCTGGCTGAACTCTGCTCTGACAACCCATATCCATCATGAGGGAGTAAAACCTGCAACTGGGAGCCAAAATAAACTGTTCTTCCCTAGGGTGTTTATGTGAAGTGTGGTACAGCTGCGCCCATCCAATGTAATGTGTGCAATATGATGCAGGGGTTGTGGGGAGATGGCTCATTAGGGAAGTGCTTGCTGGGTAAGCATGTGGACCTGAGTTTGGATCCCCAGTGTTCACATAGAATCTGAACACAGAATGTGTAGGTGTAAGCACAGAGTTGGAGGTCCAGAGACAGACTGATCCGTGGGGCTCACTGGCCGCCAGTCTAGCTGAATTGGTGAGCTCTTGGGAGAGATTATTGAGTGGTTAAGAGTACTGGCTTCTCTTAAAGAGGATCCTGGTTGGGTTCCTGGCATGCACATGGTCACTCCCAACTACCTGAACTCCAGTTTCAGGGCATCCGACACCTTCCTCTGGCCTTCTTGGGCACTGTATGCATGTGGTACACAGGCATACAGGTAAAACAAAAGTAAATTTCAAAAGTAAAGTGGAGGCCTAGAGAGATGGACTCAGGGGGTAAAGGTTTTTGCCCCCAAGCCTGACAACCTGAATTTTATCCCTGAGACTCACAGGGTAGAGGGAGAGAGTGGACATGCACAAGTTGTTCTTAGATTTGACATGTATGCTGAGACACATGTGTGAGCATACACAGACACACAAAGACACACACATACTAAACGAACAAACAAATGTTTAAAAAGCAAGTTGGAAGCCGGGCGGTGGTGGCGCATGCCTTTAATCCCAGCACTTGGGAGGCAGAGGCAGGCAGATTTCTGAGTTTGTGGCCAGCCTGGTCTACAGAGTGAGTTCCAGGACAGCCAGGGCTATACAGAGAAACCCTGTCTCGAAAAACCAAAAAAAAAAAAAAAAAAGCAAGATGGAGAGCAATAGAGGAAAATGCCCAATGTTGACCTCTAGCCTCTATGTGCATCATGTGCACACATAATCATGTACATAGTCATATAACACACATACACACTCACAGTAGAGTTCTGATTTACCATGTTCTTCTATGCCTTGTCTGCTTTGTGTTGTCATGGAAACAGTAATGAAGTAAGCTATTGAAGTAGTAACTGATGTTCAGCCCTGTTAGTATGGTACTAGGCTTATTAGTTGTCAACACTGGGTGTCAGAAGGGACTCCATAGAGGGGAGCACCAGGCTTTACACATGATGGTCTTCAACATGCAGAGTGGTGGGTGTCTTTCTCTCTTGCTGCTGACCGATGCAAGCCTTCATTCACTCTTTGTATTGTCTTGGTGCCTGTACTTGAACACCTTACAGGATGTCTGAGGTCTGGAGGGTGCGTTTTGGGCAGATAGTAGTGTGGATATCCAGAAAGTAAGAACCAAACATGTTGGCTTGGAGGTTAGAAGACAAACTTGTAGGAGTCACTTCTCCCCTACCATTGTGTAGGTTCTGAGGTTTGGACTCGGGTCATCGGCCCTTACCCATTGAGCCATCTTGCTGGCCCTACACTGAGTTGTTTGTTTGTTTGTTTGTTTGTTATTTAATTTATTTATTATGATTCCTGTGTATCATTGTGTTAATTGTGTTAATAATTTAAGAATGGATAGGTAACATATGTAGAAGTTTCTACACGTGGTCTAAACTTATTAAGTACTGTTAGGTATAGATATACACCTGTAATCTCAGCAATCTCAGCGTGTGGGAGGGTGAGGCAGGAGGTTTGTGAGCTTGAGGCCAGTCTGGGTTACACATCAAGGTCCTATCTCAATTTCCCTAACCACCCCTCTGAAGATGATTAGATGCTGTCTTAGTTAGGAACAGTATACACACACACACACACACACACACACACACACACACACATACACACACACAAGTTCTGAGTGATGTTATCACTTCCATATCTGGGGAAACAGACAGGCAGAGTGAAATTATTACCCGAAGCTACCCCACTGATAGGGAGGTTGCACGGCAAACCCAGGCTGGCAGTCTCAGGGCCCTCAGCCTGAACACCAGCCACAACGTGTCTTGTGAGTTGGATGAACCCAGGGATGTAGAGTATGTCTCCCCAACTCCAGGCTCTTATCTCAGCCTTAGGTTATGTGGTGCCTGTGTTGCTCTGTGCCTGAGGGGGTAGGGTCACCATCTTGTGGGATGAGCCTGCTTATCACAGGGTTCCTGCTAGGCATGTCTCTAAAGATGCCACCCCAGCATCTCAGCTTTGCAGATGGACATGTCTTAATGGCACACCCCCATAGATGGGGAAGGCCTTCCATCTTCCTGGGGGCTCTTGGTCACTTGGGACGGGTTGATAGGAGAACACCTTCAGCTACCCATGGACTTCACCTGCTGCTTATCCATAGACCTGGGAAGTGTCAGTCATGGATGTGAAGAACCCTTCACATCCAGTGGTGATGCAGCTACTAGGCCTGGGAAGTGACCTTCAACCTGTGAGGCCTAGGCTTGAAGTCTTTTACCATCCCAGCATTCCCAAGGGTGTTATGGATGGAGAACTGGCTTCTAGCCTACAATTTCACCAAGAGAATTCAATGCAAGTGTTCAAAAAAGCACTTTCCCAAGATGCTTCGCAGCAGCCTTGTCACCAGAACCAAGTGTTCATCTGTGGGTGATGAACGGGAAGAGAAAGTGAGGGATACAAGTACTTGGGGGTGGCATCACCCATAGCCATGACTGGAGTGCTGGCTCATGCTCCAGCCACAGGCAGACTCTGAGATGGTCCCACTCAGCACAGGTGTACCTTGAAAAGGTTATACCAAGGGAAAGAAGCCAGACCAGAGACCATGTTCCTTGATTCCATGTATATGAAATTTCCGGAATTGAGTGTGTAGAAGTCATATGTAGTTTAGTGGTTGCTCCTGGTGCGACTAATGTGGAGCTGAAAGAGGATGGGGTAGGGAAGCATGACAGTGAAGGTCCAGGTTTCTCACTGTGTCACAGAATGTTCTGAAATCTGCTGGGTAAATGGCCATGCGTATCTGTGAGGCAGTACAACTCAGTACTGCTATGGACAGACACCATGACCAAGGTAACTCTTATAAGGACAATATTTAATTGGGGCTGGCTTACAGGTTCCGAGGTTCAGTACCTTATCATCAAGGTGGAAGCATGGCAGCATCTAGGCAGGCACGATGCGGGAGCTGAGAGTTCTACATCTTCATCTGAAGGCTGCTAGTGGAAGGCTGACTTCCAGGCAGCTAGGATGAGGGTCTTAAAGCCCACACCCACAGTGACACACCTACTCCAACAGGGCCACACCTTCAAATAGTGCCACTCCCTGGGGCAAGCATATCCAAACCATGACTACCACCTTTTCTTATAAAGCATGCCAGCAGCGCTCCAGTGGACACCAGCTAGGTGTCCTCTGATTCTGTTCAGTTCTAATAATTCTTGGCAGATGGTGTGATCTCACAGACTGGGGTATGGTCCATCCCATTGGGGCCTCCCTCACTTTACTGGTCCAGATTGGTCCCTTTGCTTCTCACTAATCAACCACAGCCTCATAATATCTCCTAGGGTTTGATGAATATGCTAAAATGGCTCATGGGACCTCAGGGAAGCCGTCATCTTCCCTGGTTTATTGTAAAAACTATTGCAGAGGTGGCAGGTAAATGGCTAGATAGCAGAGATGCATGCCTGGGGCAGGATGTGTGGAGCGTCCTGTCTCGGCCCCAGCCCATGCAGCTTGACATGCTTAGATCCTCTAGTTACCTTTGTATGTTCAACAGCCAGGAAGTGCCCTGAATTTTGTACTGGGCTCATGTAAAAACTTCATTTTGGAAGGATTAAACCATTGCCCATTGGTGATGCCTCTACCTCAGTCCTGCCCTGCTCCCTGAGGTTGAGGGTGGGGCTGAATGAGAAAGTTTAGATCCTGAAATCCCCTCCCATCCTGAGACTCTATCAGGAGAGCTCCTGGTCACAGGAAAGATGTATCGGTTTGGAGATACTATGAGTTTTAAGAATTGTGTCCCAGGATATGGGGGTCAGGGACCAAATATGTACTTCTTGTATCAATTTATCAATATCTATTTATCTAGAACCTACTAAGTCTGCTTAGTGTTGATTGCATGGAACCACTTGAGAGCCGATGACCCATAGGGGGCTCTTCCCTGGAGAAAACTGGTTGCCTTTCAGCAGCCATTGATTGTAACTCTTCATCTAGGGAGTGGGGTCTTGTAACATTTCCCCCATCCATGTTGGTATTTCAGCTAGTGGTGTCATTATGCAGGTCTTGTTTAGGTGACGATCTTACTAAGGTTTCACAGACATGGCCCAGAAGATGCTGTGTCGCCTCAGGCATCCTGGTCGTCTGGTTCTTACAGCCTTTGCACCTGAAAGCAGCCATTCAGTGCCCCCCTTTTATTTTCCTTGCTTCAGTTGAGGCAAGTGGCATTTTGGGGGCTGTTGGGACTCAAGGGAAAAGAAGCCGGTAAAGCAGAGTTAGTCACTGGCAGGGGTGCTCTCAGCAGCACACAGAGAGGTCGCCAGTGAGCATTGGCTGCTCTCCTGCTGTGATAGAGTATTCTGGGTCTTGTCCCTAAAGGCCAGTTCCATTGGCAAAGCTCAAAGCTCTAGTGTACGGTGTCTGTCTTGGGAAGGGGATGATGGCTAAAGCAAGGAATCCCTAAAGCCTTTGTGATGACCAGCTATCCATTGTGGCAACACACCGGAGACAACCGGCTGGGAGATGGAAAGAAGTTTGGTTTTGATCCTTGGTTTTGGAGGTTTCAGCCCATGGCCACTTGGCTCAGTTGTGTCTGGGCTGTGGTGACACGTGGAGGAGGGGAGCATGGGGTAAAGCACAGATGCCCATCTCATGGTGGCCAGGATGGGAAGTGTGGGTGGAGCGAGGGGAGGAGGGTGGAGGAATGCCTTCCTTCTTCAGGCCAGGCCCCGCCTTGTGTCTAGCACCCCTAATACCCCATCAGGTTCTGAACCTGTCAACTGACCAGTTCATCGACAAGGCCAGGACTCTAATGATGACCCTTAGGGGGCTCCTCACGGCTCCACTTCTGATGACTGTTTTCAGTGTCGGGTCCAAGCTTCTGACACATGAGTGTTGGGGTATAGTTAATGATCATACCATAGCACACTTCCTTCTGGGCCGATTGGAAGGGTGGCAGATGCCTGGCGGCTTTTCATTTCCTGTCCACACTCAGGAGGAGTAGACCCCGAGCTCAGATGGGACTGTGGTCAGAGATGGACTCAAAGCTGTCTTCTAGGACGGAGGTGCTGGGGTACTAGGGCTGCAGGGCAAGGGTCTACCCTCTTCTCCAGGGAACTGGGGATTCTGACGGGCTGTATTTGATTTCTCTCAGTGGACATCATGGAAATAAAGGAGATCCGTCCGGGGAAGAACTCCAAGGACTTTGAGCGAGCCAAGGCTGTCCGGCACAAGGCAGACTGTTGCTTCACTATCCTCTACGGCACCCAGTTCGTCCTCAACACACTCAGTTTGGCAAGTGGGTGCACATTTGTCTGGACATCCTCCCATCCCCCACCTCCTCCTTCTCCTCCTTCTGAGAAAGATCATACTTCATGCCTGCTAATGCATGTTCTGGAAACCTTTGTTCTACTGCTTTCTAGCTTGTGTCTTTGGGTATTTGACTTTTCTGAGCAGCAGTTTGCTTGGCTGTGAACTGGGGAGAGCGATGTGGCTTTCTCCTTAGGACGTTGTGAGAAGTGTCCTGTGTCTGCCTGGCTCAAGTCGACAGTTGAATGAAGGTAGTTAATGTGGTCACTGTGGGTAGGCTCTGCTGGACAAACATGTCACTTGTTTCCCTACAGTGGTTGCTGCACAGAAAACACTCATCTGAGTGGACAGTCCTGAGACCTGCACCTTGGGTGCATATGCAAGCACAGAGCACACATATATATGCATGGACACACATGGACGTGGCACATATGGATACATGCACACAGCACACACATGCATGCATATAGTATGCAAGCATACACATATACACATATATGCATGTGCACATATATACACACAGCACAAACATATATGCCCACAGTATACACATGCATGGCTATACACAGCAATACATGCATGCATGAACACAGCACATATACGTGTATACAGTACATACTCTCGAACACACTAAACATTTATATAATATATATACATAGTACATACAATGCACACACAGGACAATGTGCATATACATACCACACATACACAAGCACACACATGAAACCACATTATAATAAACACATGTACATCCATGTATCATATGTGCCTCTGCACAGCACACACATGGATGTATGCATATAAAACACATGGATGTACATACAACACACACATACTTGTGCAGTATACATACATGCACACAGCACATACATGCACATACTACACACATGCACATGCACATACGGCACAGCATACACAAAACACACACACACACATATATGTGTGTGTGTGTATATATATATATATGTATGTATACATTTTGAGAACATATAAACTCACATATCTGGAGCTGGGATTTCTGGCCATCCCAATGGTGTATCCATCAAAAAGTTGAAGAATGAGCTGGGGATAGAGCTCAGAGGTAGAGCTACCATTCACAAGGTCCCAGATTCCGGCCTCCAGCAGAAACAAGAAGAGTCACCCAGAGTTTACCACCCCCTCTCCCATTCTGTCTATAGCTGATTCGAAGGAGGATGCGGTGCAGTGGCTCTCTGGCTTGAAGATCCTACACCAGGAAGCGATGAGTGCATCCACTCCTACAATGATTGAGAGGTACACAACCCACTGTCACCATCCTCCCTTGTTCCAGGGACTTTGGGAATAGACCAGAGGGAGAAAATGGGATATTGAGTCCCGAACTTCATCAGTGCTCTGTGTGCTGCAGTATCTGGTAATGGCTAAGAACTCTCCAATGCTCCAGATAAGAGCCTCTCTCCCTAGTGTTTAGCCTTGGCCTTTGGCATGAAGAGGGCACTTCAGCCAGGTGGAAACATCCATCGGTTTATGTGTGCTTGCGCATGTATATATGAATCTTTCTGTGTATATCTATAAGCATAAATATCTGTTCATATACATTCTTCTACATGCCTATCATGTGTATGTATTTATATGTCATATGCATATACATATAGATGTGTATATATTTGTGTGTATCTGTGCATATGTTCACAGTGCATGTGTGTATACATGTGCTTCTAGATGGTATGTGTGTATGCTCAGTATACATGTGTGTAGTCATCTGTGTGTGGATCTATACATGCATGCATGCATGCATGCATGCGTGAAGGGTAGGTCTTTCTCCTGAAAGGATTTAATGATGGATTAAAGTGAACTGAAACTGAGCCTGGAGGTGGCTACCCCATGATGGTAGGTGAAGGCCTTCTGAGGACTGTTTTCAGTGAGATATGTGTGCGTAGGACCCAGGGCTGGGCCACCACCCCTCCCCCAATGAACCCAACCCTTCCTTCATGCACTACTTTTTCTTCTCAGTTGGTTGGGAATTAGTGATGGGGACTTGTCCTTTATGGAGAGCTCACTTTATCTCATGGATGCTCCCTCGGGGCTCAGGCAGGGGTCTTCAGCCACAAGTGGAGTCTGTGGAGGATGCTGGGACCTCTTCTCCTTTTGGGGACTTTGTCCCCATTCCCTAGAGCTCTTTGAACTTGCAATATTTTCTGACTTTTCTCTCTTTTTGGCTTCACATTCTCTTTGCAGTTGGCTGCGAAAACAGATTTATTCGGTAGATCAAACCCGAAGAAACAGGTAAGGCCCATGGGCAGTTTTCTTTGAACTGTGCTGCTTGCTTGTTTTAGTGTTGGGGGTGGGGTGAGCCAGTACATGTCCTGTGGTGGAGAGGGTCTCAGGTTCTGGGGTTGATGGCAACCAAATCCTCTACACGAATGAAGCTTCTGAGGGACAGCTCCAGCTGAGTTGCCAAGGTGACATTTGACATGGGGACTGGGGCCTTGTCACAAAGGCTGGAACACCTACCATGTCCTGGGAACCCAGCAGGAAACATTGTGACCCCCGTTCTGCAATGTATGATGGGAGAGACTGGTCCTAAGGAAGCAAGCTTTATTTGGTGACAGTGGTGTGGCTCTAGGCAGGGATGAGGGAAGATGTGATGATGTGTCCTTCTGTGTATTTCAGTCGCTGGAGGATGGGACTGCATCAGCACACAGGGCTCTCTGTCAGATTCTGTGTTTAATTCCCTCCCTTTCTTCTCCTTCCTTCTCTCCTCCCTTCCTCCCTCCCTTCCTCCCTCTGTCCTTCTCTCCCTCCCTCCTCCCTCTTTCCTCTTCCTTTCCTTCCCTTCACTCCCTCTTTCTGTTCTTGGAATTGAACCTTAGGTCTTCTGCATGCTAGGCACTCACTCTACCCCTGAGCCATGACCGAAGCCCTTCACTGGTGGATTCTAGACAAGTGTTCTAACGTCTCTAGCTTCTCTTTTTGTTTTCAGACAGAATCTCCCTACATTATCCAGGAGGCCTCTGACTCTCTGTAGCCCTCACTGGCTTTGAACTTTCAATCTTTCTGCCTCAGGCCCCTGAGTAGCTGGGCTGAGAGACCTGTCCCTCCAGGCCTGTTCTTTGTTTGTTTGTTTTTGTTTTGTTTTGTTTCTAAAAGACAGATACTCAGCTTGGGCTTTTCCTTAGGCAAAGGCCACTATTTCCCCATTGGTAGACGTGCAGTAGCTTCTGACTTCAGTTTAATTTTCTTAAAGACAACCTTAGAGTGTGAACGTGGGTGCTGTACATGTGAGTCGGGGGCATCCTTAGCTGCCCGATGCCAGCTCTGGGTATGTGGTGGCAGAGATGGTGACAGGGCTGATTTCCAGCTGTGGTGCTGAGTATATTGACCTGCCTGCTCTCTCTGCTACACTGGTCTTTGTCCTTTGTCAGTCTGGAAGGTGAATGGTCATAGCATCCTTTGCTTAAATTTGCCTTTCTGGGTTGGTGACTGACCAACCTTTTGTTTATTTCCTTCCTCTAATTAATAATCAAGTGATAAAAGCCACCCTGGGGCTGGAGAGATGGCTTCCTCCACAGGCAAGAGCAATCTTCTCTCTTGCAGGGGACTCAGGTTTGAGTCTCAGCATCCACATGGTGGGCTCATGACCATCTGTAACTCTAGTTTCAAGAGATCCAATGCCTTCTTCTGAAATCCACAGGCCACCAGGCACACAGGTAGTGCACATACATACACTCAGGCAAAGCACTCATACACATAAAATAAAGTAAATAAATCTGTAAAAAAAGAAACAAACAAACAAACAAAAAAACAAGATCCCCACAGACAGACAAACAAACAAACAAACAAATGCTACCCTGCATGGAGCCTTGGAGAACTTGGCAGCCGGGTGGTATTAACTCTTTATAATCCTTGTCTTGCTTTTGTCTCACATTGGACCTTTTGTTTAAAAAGATTTATTTTGAGACTGGACTATGGCTTATCTGGTAGAGTGCTTGCCTAGCCTGCACTCCCAGCTTCCATCCTGGTGAGGTTGAAGGGGGGGAGGGTCAGAAGTTCAAGGTCATTGACGTCTGCGGAGAGAGCGAGGGCCATATGAGACCCAACTTCAACTAACTAACTAATTAGCCAACCAACTAGCTCCTTTTTCTTTCCTTTATTTTTGATTTTCACATTCAAGACAAAACCAAATGACACCGTTTTTGTCCCGGTGTCGTGTAGGTGACGCAGTGTCTGGCATTTCTGCCTGCCTCTTGTTCATTTCTGTCTCTTGTTTAGTGTACATGAAAGACCCCATAGGGAGTTCCCACTCAAGTCCTGGGAGACATGCACCCAAAGAAGAAAAGCCATCTTGATGCAAATGCAGAGGTAGTTTTATTCAGGGCCCTGGTTCGTTTCCCAATCCAACTCACGCAGGAGTCTGGGGAAATCCGAACACCAGGCCCAGGGGTTAGGGCTTTTTATAGGAAACAAGGTCTGGGGAGACAAAGGAATTGGTGTGGCTATACATGATTGGCTATTTTGAATGTTGTTCATGCAGATCAGAGTTGAGAATTCCTAAAAAAAGTGAAATTCCTAGCAAGAGGGGAGAGTGCTATTCAAAGTTCATACTGACCCTTAGCTAACACTTAAGGAAACCAAATGGCCCAGGGTCCATCACTCAATGTCTGGCCAGGCGTGTCTCAGGCGCCTCAGCTGGGCACCTCCTTGCCTTATCTCTAAGATTTGCACTCCCCTGGTCAGCTTTTCCCTGGCCCAGCCATCCTCTGGCCCCTGTGGTTTTCCCCAATCCTCTCTAACCCTGGTCTCAAATTTAACTCTTTCAATCCCAGGCTTACGTGGGCAAGTTCGTGTTGGATTTTTTTATTTTCCTTTTCATACACAGATGGGCATTTGTGACCTCTAGTCATATGCTTTCTCCCCTCTGCCTCTCCCTCTCATCCATCATCTCCTGGCTGCCCTCCCCTGTCACCAGGGTTGAGCTAGTGGGGTGTCATGGTTTTACATACTGAGGTCTTAGGGTGTTGTCACCTCTGAGACTAGGCTCATTGTGCAGACTGGTTCAGGGTGACAGAAGGGGTCACTCTGGTCACCATGCCTCCCCGGCGGTGGAGTTGTCTACTTTCGTCTCTTATATGGAACAGAGATGGATGCCTGCCCCCAGCTGGGGATGGAATCTTCAAATCCTGCCTAGAATCCCATCTTCCTATTAGCCCAGAGGGGACCTGTTTCTGGAGGTGGTCCCTGGCTGTCCCTCCACCCAGCTCCTCTCCCAGCTTCCTTCCAGCAGGCCCTGCTGTTTGTCAACACTGAGAATCACAAAGTCTCACCTTCTCTAGGAGGCTTCGGGGATACTTCAAAGGAACTTTGACTGGAGTGCTCCAGAAAGGGCAGCCAGGCCAGTTTCCCTCCCTTTCCTGTCTCCCACAGCCTCTGACTAAGCTTGTTTCCCAGAGGAAAGCAGGAGCTGCCAAAGGCAAGAATGGACTGGCCTAACTCAGGTAGAACCCTAAGCCCAGATGTTTTCCTTGGCCCAAGCCTGTTCAGCTTCTAACTTCTCCTAGGGCAAAATGGTAGCAGCTGGCTTTTGTGGAGGACCTGCTTGGCAACAGCCACACTGTATTAGGCACATCACGTGCCAACTGAATGCTTCCAGCCAACCACTGAGCTAGACACCCTTTTTACACCCTTTTAAACACACTGAGGCCCCGAGAAATCAGGTCATTTGACTAAAGCAATCCAGCATGTTGAAGATACACACACACACACACACACACACACACACACACACACACAGACATCATTCCTTACCCTAGCCAATAACATTGCCATTAAAATGAAAAAAAGAATCTAAAATGATGGTAAGGCTTGTACAGCATCACACATTGTAAGACTTTCAAGTGCACAGTTCTGTGGGGTTAATTGCATTCATAGCATTGTGCAACTGTTGCTGTGCTCCATCTCCTGAAGGGACAGCGACGAGTTCCAGCTCATAGACATGGTCCTCATTAAACTATGACTCACAGGGCCCCTCTCCCCTCCCCTGTTATGAAATACAATGAGGTGGCAGGTGGGGGTTCCTGGTGGGCCCATACCAAGGTACTCTGCTGAGAAATCACTCCATGTGACAAACCTGGTATAAGGGAGGGTTTATTTGGGGGAAGGGAGGGGAGTGAGTGTTAGCATTTAGTCTAAGCTCCGCCCCACAGCTACCTGGCAATGGCCAGGTGTGCCTGACTCACTATAAAAGAGGCTGCTTGCCCCCTCTGCTCTTTCTTGCTCTCTTGCCTTCTTGTTCCTGCTATGTCCTCTCATCTCTTCCCTCCTCTTTCCCATCCCCCTCCCTACTCTCTCTCCACACGCTCATGGCCAGCCTCTACTCCTCTTTCTCTCTGTCTTTCTCTGTCTCGACCTGGAGAAGGGACCTGGAGAAGGGGTAGAGACAGGCAGATTGGAGCAGAGCCATGAGGGCAGAGAGCGGGGGTGGGGGGAGATTTTGGCTGGGAGCACATGGGGAGGGAAGGAGGGAGAGAGAGAGAGAGAGGGAGAGGAAGAGGGAGAGGGAGAGGGAGAGGGAGAGGGAGAGGGAGAGAGGGAGCTGTTGCTAGGTCCCTGGGGGTCCTGGGAGCCATGCTCCACTTGATTTGGCAGCCTTCAGTGCCTCTTGTAAATGAAATGTTAACCCATTGCCCCTTACACTCTTGCTGATTTCACTTGGAGTAAAGCTCTCAAAGGGCTTATCCCCACTGTGGGCAAGCACTGTCCCGTGGAGCTACACCCTTCTTGAAGCCTTCTTTTTACTTTTTCTCTTAAGAGACAGGGTCTCACATGGTTGTCTTGGATCCTCCTGCCTCCATCTCTGGAGTAGCAGAACCACTTTATTTTTTTTTGTGGCTGAATAATATTCCAAAGTTTGTTCTCTCTTGGGCTCATGCCATTGTGACTCAGGGTACACAAAGGGTAGAAACACCTGCAGGGGGTCCTGTCCTTCCTGTTGGAGCAGTGGGAACTGGTTAACATTTCTGAGGAACTTCTGTGCTGTTTTCCATAATGGTGATATCTTCACACACTCTCCTCAGGAGTGCACAGATGGTTTATTTCTTCCTCATCCTTACCAACACGATTTCCCTCCATCCTTGCCCCTTGGGTAATAGCACAGAATTTGCATAAACTGAACAGACTTCCTTGTTCAGCTCCTCAGGGAAGGAAGGGAAGGAGGGAAGGACTGTTAGGTCTTCAGGGATGTGGGAGGGGAGGAGGTGCAGGTGGGAGACAGGGGAGAGCTCACGTAGCTCCTGGATGCAAATAGGTTTTGTGTGGTTGATAACCTGAAGCCACACCTGTTCGGATTCTGTTGCACTTGCCTTCATTGTGGGCATGGGATTTTTAAAAAGTGGTTTATTTTATGTGTATGATTATGTGTTTGCATGTATGTGTGCGTACTGCGTGTGTATCTGCTGCTCAAGGGACGCCAGGGTAGGATTCCCTGGCACAGGAGTTACACACGGCTGTGAGCTACCAGGTGGGTGTGCGGAACGGAACCCCCAGGTCTTCTGAAAGAATAAGCCAGTGTAACTCTTGCAATCCCAGTAATTTCTTTTGAGACAATGTTTCACTATGTAGCCCAGGATTGAGAAATGAGTTCTCAAGGGAAATGAATTCTCAGTCCCCGAGGGCATGATCAACCAGCCAGCCCTCTTCCTCCTCCTCTGCAGAGTTCAAATGTGGGGGTCCAGACCTGAAGAATTTGCATTTTGACTAATCCTTGGGAAGTAGTGGTCTCTAGACAGCTATAAGAAGCAGGGCCCTTGATCTACACAGTGAATGTAGGGGTTGCTGAGTGCATGGGCCAGTGACAGATACCGTGTGTGGCCCAGGTCATCCATCACAGTACCTGTGTGTGGTGGCTGTGCTGACCAGCACAAACAGAGAATACAGGCACCACTCTAGAAAGTTTTGTGAGGCTAACCATGTTTGGAGGTACACACCTGTCATCTTTGCCCTCAGATGCTGAGGACTGCATGGTGATAGCTTGTCCCAACACACACATACACACACACACACAGAGACACACATACACACATGCATACATACATACACACACAGATGCATACACATGCATGCATACACATGTGCACATGCATATGCACGCATGCACAAATACACACACACACACACACACACACAGGAACAGGGAGAGAGAGAGAGACAGACAGACATTTAGAGAAGCTGTAACACTGCTTGTGTGATATTTGGGATAATTGTTTATTCCTCAGTTTCCCTGTCTACAGAGAGCCATGGCGCCCTCTACCTTGCATCCTGGCTGGATGCTGGTGTGTGACATTCAGTGAGGTCACACTGTAAAGGGCCTAGACAGGAGCTGGCTTACAGAAAACATTCCGCATTAAATATTTATTGTTGTTATTATTATAAATAGCTATGGGTGAGAGCAGGCTTTTTTTAGCAGACAGGTTTCAGGGGCTCCTCTGGTGATGAGTGTAGCCTTGAAGGCTCTCAGGACCCAGCTAGGTTTTATGGTAATTGATTGATGATGTCTGCATGAGAGATGGGTGTCAGCTGCCCCTTGGGAGAAGTTGTTTTTTACTTGTAGTTCACAAAAGAGATCACCCTGGTTTCTGGTTGAGCCCTAAGATGGCATCTGAGTTACAGGTTTGTGTCCAGGAAGCTGATGCTGGGGACTATGAAGAGGTACAGGGAATGCAGGCAGCAGGATTGGCTATTGCTCCTGGAGTGAGAGTGGGGGTAGGGTTCTGACACTGCCCACCAGCTCTCTGGAATGAAGGTGCAGAGAGTCAAATCTGCTTTCTAAGCTTGGACCTGTCACCGGGTCCTGGGAGGTCCCTGCCATGGGATGGATCTGTGAGTAAGGCACTCTCTCCATCTCATGAGGCAGGTGTGGCTAAGAGCTACTGACTTCCTTCCCTCCACTTGCCTGGGAATTGCTCCATGTAGGTGTGCGTTCCTAGAGATGGGAATGAGGAGAGAGTTCTGGGAGGGGATTCAGTTGTTCCTGTCATGAAGAACCTGAACTAAGCCTTTTGGTCCCTAGTTCTGCAGTGCCTTTGGATGGAGTGCATGGGTTCAGCATCTCAGGTGCTTGACTCCTGAGCCTGCTCCATTACTCAGTCCCTAAGTAGCTGCCTTGGCTCTTGGGTCCCTCCTTCTGACACTCAGTTTCCAGATGTGGGCATTTCCCTTACTGGTGCAGCCTGGGCTCCTGGAGCGTCTGACTTTCCTCCTTCACCCTCAAGTTTTCAACCTCTCTCTCCTGTGTCTTGCCATGTGGCACCTGATACTCACGTATCATCATCCTGCCCTGGCCAAGAGGAATGTCACCCTCTGAGGCACCTTCTGTAGTCTGCTGGCATCTCTGCACAGTCAGACCTCTTGGCCCAGTGGTGGGAGTCTGTGGGTGCCCCTGCAAACACCAGCAGAGTGTTGCTCTGTAGGAGGCAAGTAGGAAGTTTAGCTCAGTACAACTCAGGAGCCAGCGTTGGTTCAAGCTTCGAGTGTCTGCCACTGGGCAGTTTCTCTCAGGCACATTTAAGTGCAGCACAGTTTGTAAAAAAAAAGATTCTTGGGCTGGAGAGATGGCTCAGCCGTTAAAGGCTAGGCTCACAACCAAAAATATAAAAAAAAAGATTCTTGGGTGGTGATCAACTCAATCCTGTGTACAATAAAGCTTAAGGCATGACTGCATTAAAACTTCTTTGTAAAATCTATGTGACCCCTTCCATAGAGATGGATTTTCTAGATTGAGAAATAATCCTTAAGGGCCTTAGGAGGATGGCTGAGATAAACCTCAGAGTCTGGGGAGCCAGGTCTGAGGTCCCCAGGCTCTAACCATTCCAAGGCTTCTGGGCAGAGAACAGGTTATACATCTCTTCCCTTGAAGGGACAACCCCATGATTTGAACATTCCTGAATTCCCTAGTGCTTATCTGTAAGCACAAGGGCCTCTTGCCCTCCATAGGAGCCTTGAGTGCTGTTTGTGCCGGGGTGGGAGGGCAAGAGGGCAAGAAAACTGAAGGTGACTGCTGTAGTGTGTGGGGTCACACATGCAGCCCTTCTCTGAAGATGACAAAGGCCATGTTGATAGTGCAGAGACATGGGTGTATTTCTGCCCATACCAGGGGGCAGGGTTCTTCTTGAACACGCAACCTCCCTAACCCTGCTGGATGCTTGGATCTCTGGCCAGAAGGACCTGAGTCTCTTACCCATGACCCATCCAGCCCCCTCCTTTCTGGTGTCCTCTCCTGAAGGTTTTTGGACATAATTGTTCCGGGTGACCTGGACTGCAGTGAGTCTAATCTAACCTTGCTCACACAGCAGGCCCCTCTGAGCTTCAGTTTCCTCTGTGGAGGTGGAGATGGCCCTAAGGGCTGCCTTATGAGACTTTTGAAGCTGGGGAATGTGTAGCTGGACCTCAAGGAGCAGAGCCCCAACCCCGATGGGTTCCATTAGCATTACCTTTATTGTTCCCAATACCCCCTTTTGACTCTTACTAGACTCTTCACTAGAAGCTTCCAGAAGCTCAGGAGCAGCTCCTGGAAAATTCTGATACCAGGCGTTCTGGCTTGATGACTGTTGTGGGATTTGGTTAGCATCTAGGCTGCCACTGCCTACCCTGTGCCCCAGCCTTAGCCTCCACTCAGTCTGAACCCTGAGGAGCTTGGTGCTGTGTGTGTGTATGTGTGTGTGTGTGTGTGTGTAGATAAATGGGAGTAGGGTGTAGATGTGCCATGGCTTAGATGATACCAAGCTGCCTGGCACATAGCAGGTACCATCTGCTTTTCCATCTGCCCCTTTTCCAGCTCACTCTGCTTTGAAACCACATGAGTTTGTTTTTGAGACTCTTCAGGTACCTGATGCTCATAGTGTTCTACCTGCATTGGATCTCCCATAGCACTTGCATCCAGAGCCATCTTCCATGAGGTCCATGTCTACCACCATCTCTGAGGGGTAGGGACCAGCCTCCACCATCAGGCTGTCCCTTTCCTCTTGTCCCAAGGGTCTTGTTTCTAGTTGGTTTTCTCATGGAGGGGTGCCAAGGCAGGTGTTGGTAGAGTTCTCCAGTGCCTTCCACTCTAGGCCTCTGAGGCTGATGGAACTGAGATCTCCTTTGCAGCATCAGTCTCCGGGAGCTGAAGGCCATCCTGCCCCTGGTCAACTTCAAAGTGAGCGGCATCAAGTTTCTCAAGGACAAGCTGGTGGTAAGTGAGGTAGCTCAGCTTGGCAGGGGGGTTGACATGAACTTAGGCTTGCTTAGTGCCACTCTCAGGAACCCATGCTGGCCTGGGGCTCTGTGGAATGGCATGCAAGAGTCCTGTGCCTCTGGAGGACATTAGTCCTGGTCCATCCAATGGAACCCTGTGACTATTGGAGGACTTTCTGAAGATGGAGCAAGTGAAGACTATGTCGCTGGATGTGTGACTTGGAGCATCTGTGCAGATCTGTCTCAACCAGTCTGTCGTTTAGCATTTCCTGGACCTTCCTGCAGCCGTTTACCTTAGTCACAGGAGCACATAGATCCTTTGTAAACTGCTGTGGCAGATGCCTTTGAGAAGTACCAGGGACATCTGCCGTTGCGTTTGCCCTCTTGCTCCAACTGCTCATTTTCCTAACTGTTGTCCTCTCTTTCCCCATCACTGAAGGAGGCTGTGTTCTTGAGCTGTGGGTGGGACAGCCAGCAAAGTCTCTCTGCCCCAGGAGTGATGGGATGCAAGGGGCAAGGATGCATGGAGGTGATGAAGGTGCCTCTTTCCCATGGAGAGACACGTCAGGAAATGTGAACATAGGATCCGGGGAGCCCCTATAGAAGCTCACCCAGTCATGTTAGTGCCCTTTGTGCTATTCCCCTTGGTGAACAACTTCATTCCTTTGAGTACTAGTGAGCTCCCAGGATAGCAGAGAACCCATGCTGTTCCTGACCCTGCCATTCTTGGACCTGCCCATCCCCCCATGCTCCTCTCATCTAGACAGAAAGCAGGCATGAGAGACTGAGAGGGAGAAGAGGAAAATGTTCTTACTAATCCTTGGGTGGTTCACTTTATACATACATACATACATACATACATACACATACATATACGCACATACATACACATATACACATACACTCCATATAGATGTCCACTCCCTGGCCAAAATAAATCATCATGCAAAATGCATTTAGTCCAACTTCAAAAGTCTCCATGGTCATTCAGTCCCAAGACTGTTGTAAACTCCAAAGTCTCTTCTGAGACTCTTGGAATTCATATATATATGCACACACACACACACACACACACACACACACACACACATATACATACATATATGCATGTGTATGTATATATGTACATATATGCATATTTATTTATTTTGGCCTTAATACATTAATCAAGAGTGCATACTTGATCAGTATATCTGAATAATTTAGCAATTCAAAAAAAGTGTCTCTCACCTCAAAAAGGAAGAGTCATCCCCTGTTGCTCTTGTAAACCTGGCCAAGACTCTTCCCTCCTGGGGTTCCCTGGGGCTCGAGGGTGTGGCTACCCTGTGTGTTCTCCCAGGCAGGAAACTAAGGAATCGCTGGCTTCAGAAGACTTCGGGTTGACTCCAGCTGTTCTGTTTTTGTGTGGAGGGTGGAGGTGTGGTGGTGGACACCCGGTTCTGTGTGCTCACCTTTGCCTTTTATGCTTGCAGGAAATCGGTGCGCAGAAAGATGAGCTCAGTTTTGAACAGTTCCATCTCTTCTATAAAAAACTCATGTTTGAGCAGCAAAAGTCGGTAAGAAGGCCCTCTGCTCCTCTCGTGGCTCTGAGTTAGGCGCAGAGCTGAGAAGCCTATGGGAGGGGTTTCGCTTTCCACTGAGTCAAGGAATCACAGACCAAGAATGACTGGGGATGACTTCAGGAGACTGGCAAATGGCCATAACCATGGTGGAGCTGTAAGAGACTTATCAGGAGATGGGAATTTATGGGGGATGGGGATTGCTGACCTGCCTGGTGGGAATTCTGTAGCCATAAATTTGACCAGAACTCTGAGTATATGAAAAAAAAAACAGTATAATGCACACCATGCTATTATATAACTCAGGAAGGGAATCCTGCAAGTTATTCATAGCCATCTCTGAGTTTTATGATTTTTATGACTTTATTTTAGAGACAGGGTCTTCTGTAGTCCAGGCTGACCTCAAACTTCATGCAAAGCTGGCCTTGAACTTCCAGTCCTCTTTCCTCCAGCCCATGAGTGCTGGATTATAGAGTGAGTTACCCAGGGCAGATTATAGTATGGTCAGGATGGGACCAGGGCTTTGGCTGTGCTAGGCCACACTTCCTAATCCTTACAAACAGTTATTCAACTGGGGATGAAACATGCAAGTGTATATGAGCCCATGGGAGCCATTTTTATTCAAACCAGCACATCCCACTCCCTGGCCAAAATAGGCATATAGCCACATCATCACGCAAAATACATTCAATCCAACTTCAAAAAATCCCAATGGTCTTTCAGCCCCGAGATTGCTGTAAAGTTCAGAGTCTCTTTCTGAGACTCTTGGAATTACCTTAAACTGTAACCCCTGTAAAATCAAAATAAAAAAGCAGATATACAGTGCAATATACAGTGACACAGATAGATATATAAAGTCTCACTTAAAGTCCCTTCTTAGCCACTTTCTGTTGTTATGAAGATACCATGCCTCATCCCCAATCCAACATGTATTTCAACTTACACTTTTTCATATTGAAGTGACCTCACTAGTAGCCCAGGCTGTTTTAGAACTTGCTATGTGGCCCAGGCTGTCTTAGAACTTGCTATGTAGCCCAGGTTGGCCTCAAATGAATTCTTCTCCTACTTCAGCCTCCCTAGTGCTCAGTTACAACCTAAACTTTTTATTAGAACTTAAAAAAAAAAAGTGTTTCTGTGTATGCTTGTGTGCATGTGAGAGAGAGGAGAGAGGGAGAGGAAGAGGGGAGGGAGAATGGAAGAAAGGAGAGAGGGGGTAAGGAGGAGGGAGAAGGTGGGGAGGGTGCAGGAACATACTGATTGAGTTGAGGTTTATGGACTCCCTAGTCTCCCTTGAATGTGCTAGGTGGAACCCTGTGGAAACATTCAGCCATGCCAAGGTCGCCCCCTGGTGGTCAGAATGGAGCCTCAGTTAGCATCTCATTCTTGGTTTGGCGTTTTAAAATTAATGGCCTATATTTAAACCCCAGAGTTCTGGGGTAGGCTGCTTCTTTTCTCCTTCTTCTTCTCCTTTTCCTCCTCCTCCTGCTCCTCCTCCTCTTCTTCCTCCTCCTTCTTCTCCTTTTCCTCCTCCTCCTCTTCCTCCTCTTCCTCCTCATCTTCCTTCTTCTCCTTCTCCTGCTCCTCCTCCTCCTGCTCCTCCTCCTCCTGCTCCTTCTCCTCCTCCTCCTCCTCCTCCTTCTGCTTCTTTTTCCTCTTTTTCTTTCTCCTCCTCCTCTTCTTCCTCTTCCTCCCCTTCTTCCTCTTCTTCCTCCTCCTCCTCCCCTCCCTCCTCCTTCTTTTTTGGTTTTTGAGACAGTGTTTGTCTGTGTAGCCCTGGCTGTTCTGGAGCTCACTCTGTAGACCAGGCTTTCCTTATTTATCTCCTCTCATTTATATTCATTAGGAGGGAAGATCTGAGCTGGGAGCTGTAATTACCACTGAGGGTGGACCGCTCCAGTCTGGCGGCTGCATGTTGTAACTCCGTGGTTTTAGGTTTGAATACCATCCCAATCTACACTGGTGGTTTTCACCAGCTTGCAGAACCATCTTGGTCCTGTACATATCAATGCCTCCTTCAACTGCCAGCAAATTGTTCTGGCTCCTGAAATCCTGGGATAGGTGTTGGATTTCCAGGGTCTATGGAGTTGTCATGGAAACCTATGATCCTCACATCTGAATCCACTGGGGAATGGGTACTTGATTATAGCCAAAAGGTTTCTGACTTTAAGTTACCAGTTTTTCCTTGTGTCTAACCACCTGCCTGCATTGCAGCTGTCAGGGCTCAAATATTTTTGAAGGTTGGGCAATAGCAGGAAGATACATTAATACTGCATGAAGCTAGGTGATAGTGTAAGCATAGATGACAGCCAGCATTTCTGTTGGCAGGCCACATGACAGGCACAGTGCCTTACATTTTAATCCTCCTCCGAGCCCTATGAAAGGCTAGATGAAGAAATCAGAGCTCAGACAGGTGCCTTGCTGGAAGTCGATTGGCCCCAGCTATAACCTCGGCTCACATTTCCCAACTGCCTTTGATGTCCGGGCACAAGTGCTTTCCGTTAAATTCTTTTTTTTTTTTTTTTTTTTGGTTTTTCGAGACAGGGTTTCTCTATGTAGCCCTGGCTGTCCTGGAACTCACTCTGTAGACCAGGCTGGACTCAAACTCAGAAATTCACCTGCCCTTGCCTCCCAAGTGCTGGGATTAAAGGCATGCACTGCGATTTCAAGGGCCAGTGAGAGGGCTAGGTGGGCAAAGAGGCTTGCTGCCAAACTTGAAGGCCTGAGTTTAATTCCTGGGACCCACACTGTAGAGAGAGTAAATTGAGTCCTGCTTGCTGTCCTCTGACCTCCACATGTGTGCATGCACGCGCACACACACACAAGTAAATGTGAAAGCAATAATGTATGTACATTATGACCAAGAATACAATTAGTCCCATGTACCCACCAGGCACCATCCCTAGCTGCCAACTTAGGGCTTCATGAGTTCATTTGTGCCCCTTCCCTCCCTTCATCTTCATTCCTCTATCCCTTCCTCCCTCTCCCCCTCCTCCTTCACTTTGCCTTTTGAGGCATAGTCTCCCCATGTAGCCCAGGCTGGCTTTAAAGTTAAGATCTTCTGTTGCAGTCCCCTAGTGCTGGGATTACCCATATTGCCACAGATGCCCAGCACTACACCCAGTCGTTCATTTCCATCTTGTGTAGTCTGGAGGCAAATCTTCCTGGCGTGGTCTGTTGCTGCCTCATCCTGGTCCTGTGACGCCCCCTGTGGTGAGAGCACATTTGAGGAAAGGTAGAAAACTCTTAGGTCACAGAGCCCAGGAGGCCACCTGGGGTCAGGCCTGGGGTTGTGTGTCCAGTAAGTCCAGTGGTTGCCCATCCAGCTTGTTCATGGCCAGAGGGTTGGAAGGGAAGGGTCCACATTCCCCGAGACATCCTGAAGGCTTGGTAGACCGTTCTGGAGAGATGCACATGATTCTAGCCTGAGGAGGCTGGAGATGGGGGACAGGAATCCTCACACTTAAGTTAGTGGTGACACTCTGGTGGGTTTCTATCCTGGTGACTGTCCCTGGGCTCCTGGAGACTCAGGGCTCCCACCTTCAGAGGATGAGACAGTCAGCATGCTGTGCTCTCCTCCGGGCTATGAAGAAACTCAGTTCCCCATCTTCAGTGGGTCTTGCTGTTTCCTCTCTCCCTTTGGTATGGCCCCTTCCCTTGTCCACCTGGGACCTTTGAGTGTGAGGAGAATAATTCCTCCATTATTTTAGTCAGTCATCTGACTTGTGCAACAGCTGTTTGCATGACCCAGGTGGATACTGTGGTTGGCACAGACATGTCCTCTGACCCTACTGACATCTCGCTGGGGTGGACAGGCTCACTGATGTCTGGAATTAGCCAGACCCCAGTGTTTACTCAGGCTCCTTGTTGGATTAGGTTTGACCACAGAGCCTCACCAAGAAATGTTTTCCACATCCTGATTTGGCTTGTGAGCCAAGTGCCAAATGAGGCCAATACTCTCCCTGCCCCGCCTGACGCCCCAACCTCTCAAAAGAAACACACAAGTCAGGGGTGGGGTGGGGGCAGTGCGTCTGAATGTGAGGGGCTAGATCAACCTTCAGGCTGGTGATGAGAGATATTTCTAGACAACTTTCCAGAGTAAATGGCACACCCAGGTACCTGGGGGCACCTCCGACCCCCAGCCTGTGGATGGCCAGTGGACTTGGCTGTTGGAAGCAGAGCTGTTTATGATGTTTGTCACAGGCCAGTGACTACAGGGCCAGTTCCACCTAGAATACATCTCACCTTTACACAGTTACTGTGTTCTTGACCAGTCAGGCAAGGCAGACAGAGTTTGCCAGGATGTTAGATTGAAACAGTCCAGGAGCATGTGTGTGTGTGTATGTGTGTGTGTGTGTGTATACATGTGTGCACACAAATGTGTGTAGGTTGCTCACAAATGTGTGTAGGTATACCTGTGTGCATATGTTTATCTCAACTTGTGCATGTATGTGTGTATGTTTACACGCACACACACACGAGTCTGTATGTGAGTACATATGTATATCTATATATATACATGTGTATGTGCGCACAGTGCTCAGCCATCGAGCTGGTGCAGATGGAGACCAAGAGGGAAGCACATCTCAGCTTCTCACACGTGCGGTTGACATTACAGAGGCCATGAGGGAAGAGCTGACATGGCCCTATGCTCCTTTTCTGCTCTGAAAACAGAAAGGTAAAAGGGTCATCTGCAAAATATTAAAGGTCTGAAGCACAGCAGTGAACACAGAACAGTGTATGTCACCACTTGTTGCCAGGATCACAGCACCCAGACGGAAGACCTCCAGTGAGGGAAGACCGAGTCGTGGCCCACGGTCTCAGTCCACTGTGGTGGGGACAGCCTGGTGGCACTCATGGAGTCAGATGTCTGTGACAGAGACACCACAGGTGGTCTCTAGTGGTGATGTGTGTATGTGTGATGTATGTATGTGTGGTATGTGCATATGTGTCAGTGTGTATGTGTGTAGTGTATACATGTGTGGTGTGATGTGTGCTGTTTCTGTAATGTGTGCGTGTGGTATGTGTATGCGTGCATATGTGGTATGGATATTATATGTGTGTTGTATATTGTGCATTGTTTGTGCAGTGTGTATGGTGTTTGTGATATATGTGTGTTTGTGTGTGCATGTTGTGTGTGTGGTGTTAGGAGTCAAACCCAGGTAAACAGCTGTCTGCCCTGAGTTGTAGCTCCAGCCTGTGTTTAAAACAACAATAAGAACAATTTAAATGACTTTCTCTCTGTCTTTTCCATGGGGCATGGGATGAGAGGGGCGCGTGTGGCATGATTGTAGAGACCAGAGGACAACCTGTGAGAGTCCATTCTCTCCTTCCACTGTGAGGGCCCCAGGAGTCAAACTCAGGCTGTAAGGGTTGACAACAAATGCCATTAACATGCTGAGCAGTCTCTCGGGTCCATCCAGCATTTCTCTCTCTCTCTCTCTCTCTCTCTCTCTCTCTCTCTCTCTCTCTCTCTCTCTCTCTCTCTCTCCCTCCTTATGAGTCAAGGTCTCCCTGTGTAGTCTGGGTTAGTCTTGAACTCATGATCCTCCTCTCCTGCCTTAGCCTCTCAAGTGCTGGGATTACAGGTGGGCGCCACTACATTCAATACCACATTGATATGTACATTTTATTTTTTTCTTTTTTCTACGCCTGTTGAGACGCTGTGATTTCTGTTTCTGGATCAGTCTAGGCACTGTCCTACATTGGTGGGATTTGCCCATGCTGAGCCATCCTGGCTGTCTCAGTAACATGTCTATTGCATGGTAGGTGCCATGGCCGAAAGCAACTTGGGGAGGAAAGGGCTTATTTCATCTTATAGCTCTCAGGCTGCACTCCATCACTGGGGGAAGTCAGGTAGGAACCCAGGCAGGGCAGGAACTTGGAGGTGGGAACCGAAGCAGAAGCCACAGAGGGGTGCCGCTTACTGGCTTGCTCAGCACGCCCAGGACCATCTGCTTAGGGGTGTCACCACCCTCAGTAGGCTGGGCTCACTTTATATCAATTATTAATCAAGCAAATGTCCTACAAACTTTCCTATAAGCATTTTCTCAACGGAGGCTCATCTTCCCAAATGACACTAGCTTGTGTCAAGTTGGCAAAAAACTAACCAGGACACTTACTTCCATGATTTTTTTTTTTAAAGTAACTTTTCCTTTATTATTCTCTAGATTTATTTTTATTTTATGTACATAAGTATCTTGCCTGCAGGCACATATGTCACCATGTGTGTGCCTGGTGCCTGCAGAGGCCAGAAGAGGGTGTTGGACCTCTGGAACTGGAGTTATAGATGGCTGTGAGCTGCCATGCGGGGTCTGAGAACTGAACCCACATCTTCTTCAAGGGCAACAAATACTCCTGTCTGCTGAGCCATCTCTTCGGCCCACTGATGACTTAGCAAACGAAACTCTCACTGGTGTGAGCTGATTTTTCCAATGCTCTTATTATCCGCTTGTTTCTCGTTTCAGATACTTGACGAATTCAAAAAAGACTCCTCCGTGTTCATCCTAGGGTGAGACACCTCTGACCCGTTGCTGCTGTTCAGGACCTCTGTGTCCTTGTAGCTCTGGTGGTGGGTGGGGGCGGAGGCGGGGGTACTGTGTGCAGTCGACGACCCCAGGCTTATAGGACAGCATGAGCAAGTGAACAGAATCTGTAGGATATGGGGCAATATGAGGAAGGTCTAGAAGATTCTGTAGGGAGGATCATGAACTCAGGCGTTCTTTCTGAAGGTTCAGGGATGTGACAAACCAATAGGTTTCTCTTTTCCCCTGTTTTCTCCTCCTCTCCACCCCCTCCCTTCTCTTCTGGATGTATCCCTTCTCTCTCTGTCTCCTGTAGCTCTGGTCTTCTGCTTCCATCTATCTGTCTGTGGACTCCACGCTCTACTGTGCTCCCACACTCTACTGTGCATTCAGTATAGCCCCTGAATGCTGTCCAGGGCCCCTAAGATTCTTTGGTTGGGGGTCTCTGTTTGAACCTCTTCTATCTTGACTGTGAGGGTCAGTGGTCTGTGTAGTACCACGGGGCTGGGGTTCAGGGTGGAGGTGAACCTCTTTTAGCAAATGTCCTTCTCTCTAACCACCCTGTGTCATTTCTCTGAGGGCAGGAACACAGACCGGCCTGATGCCTCAGCTGTCTACCTGCAGGACTTCCAGAGGTTTCTTTTACATGAACAGCAGGTGAGAGGATTGCGAGATGGGGTGTCAGGGACAAAGTGCTCCCCTGGATGCCTGCTGTCAAAGAATGGCTGTGGTGTCCCTTTGGTGGGGTGAGGCTTCAGACTGCTGTCCAACACCACCAGGCCTCAAATTCCCAATCACTCGCTCTTTCTCTCTCTCTCTCTCTCTCTCTCTCTCTTTCTTTCTTTCTTTCTTTCTTTCTTTCTTTCTTTCTTTCTTTCTTCCCTTCTTCCTTCCTTCCTTCCTTCCTTCCTTCTTCCTTCCTTCCTTCCTTCCTTCCTTCCTTCCTTTCTTTCTTTCAAATAGATTCTTCTCTCGTATGATACATCCTGACTTCAGTTTCTTCTCCCCTTCCCCCACTCCTCCCAGCTTCCTCCCCCACCTACCTCCCCTCTCTTTCAGATCGACTTCCCACCCCTTTCCTCTTCAGAAAAGAACAGATCTCCAAGAGACAGCAGCTAAACAGAACAAAACCACATACAACAAGACAAAGCAAAAGCCCTCACATCGAGGCTGGACAAAGCAACCCAATAGTAGGAAAGAAGTCCCAAGAGCAGGCAAAAGAGTCAGAGATGCACAAGGCCCCATTGTTAGGAGTTCCACAAAGATACCCAGCTAACATCCATAACATCTACACAGAGGACCTGGTGTGGACCCATTCGGGCCCCATGACTGCTGCTTTAGTCTCTGTGAGCCCATGAGGTTTTAGTTAGAGCAGTAAGACAGCTGAAGGAGATGAAGGAGGTTCAGATTGGAAAGGGAGAACATGGCACACAGAATCTTGTCGACACTTCCAATGAGCAAGCAATGGCAAGGGGGACTTGAGGGCTTGAATAAGATGTCCTCACCCTGGCTGGTCTAGATCCTCCCCTGGGGCCACCCCAGGAGTGTCTTCCTGGGAGGCCATCTCTTTTGGATAGGAGGAGGTGACTAGGCTGACCAAACTTGCTGGTCCTCTGGGGGGGGGGATGAGAGCTAAGTCTCCCCGAATGGCATCTACATGGGGGCTCCCAGTGTGGAGGAAGAGTCAGAGGAGTTTCCTATTGGGATGTCATTATCTGATGGTACAAGGTCACCCCAGTGTGTGTGTGTGTGTGTGTGTGTTTGTGTGTGTGTGTGTGTGTGTGTTTGTGTGTGTGTGTGTGTGTATGCATGTGTGTATGCATGTGTGTATTCTTGGGTACCATGCTGGTGTCTGGCGAGCAGATGATGTTAAATCTTTCCCTGTGATACATGTTTTTGAGACATGTTTTACTAAGTTGTTCAAGCTGGCATTGAGCTACCTCTGTAGCCCGGCTGGTCTTGAACTTGTTGCCCTCCTGGCTCAGCTTCCTGAATAGCTGATACAACTGTACCTTCACACTCTATGTTTGGGCTCAATCATAGCATAAAGATATGCTATGATAGCATAGATGCTAATGATCAGAGAGGCACGAAGTCACTGCCCGAGGTTGGGCAGTGGCGACTGCTGCCCTGGTGTGCTGGGCAATGGCAAGTAAGGACTTCAATGTCTGTCATGTGTACCACACCTGACAGCATGGGACACTAAATGCAGGTGATGGAGGAGAGGTTCTGTTTGCTTAGGCCGGGCAGTGGTGGCACACGCCTTTAATCCCAGCACTTGGGAGGCAGAGGCAGGCAAATTTCTGAGTTGGAGGCCAGCCTGGTGTACAGAATGAGTTCCAGGACAGCCAGGGCTACACAGAGAAACCTTGTCTCAAAAAACAAAACAAAACAAAAAGAAAAAAAAAAGACCAAAGGATGTTAAACACAGTGGGCAGTGAATTCTGTTGGGCACAGTGTGTGTGTGGCCATGTGAAGACAGCTTGGTGGGGCTACTAAAAGCTCTCCTCCTACCATGAGTGTCTCAGCAATCAAATTTAGGTTGTTGGGCTTGGTGGTAGGTACCTTTACCCTCAGGCCACCTTACCATTCCGCATTTGAACCCTTAGCATCTTGGGATTCTAAACTTCTTTAGGAAGATCCCGGTTGTCCTTTTGGCCGTGGCAGCCATCTTCCAGGAACTCGCCAAAATGACAAACACAAAAGGAAAGAGGAGAGACACCCGGTATATGTTCTCTAGGCCTTTTAGGAAACATGGAGTTGTTTCTTTGGCCACATACATGCGAATCTACAAGAAGGGTGATATTGTAGACATCAAGGGAATGAGCGATGGTCGAAAAGGAATGCCCCATAAGTATTACCACAGCAAAACTGGAAGAGCCTACAGTGTCACCCAGCATGCTGTGGGCATCATTGTAAACAAGCAAGTTAAGGGCAAGATTTTGGGCCAGGAGGATCAGTGTGCGGATTGAGCACCTCAAGCACTCAAAGAGCAGAGACAGCTTCCTGAAGCGGGTGAAGGAGAATGATCAGAAGAAAAAGGAAGCCAAAGAGAAGGGCGCCTGGGTTCAGATGAAGTGCCAGCCTGTGCCACCCAGAGAAGCACACTTTGTGAGGATCAATGGAAAAGAGCCTGAGCTGCTGGAGTCCATTCCATACGAATTCATGGCCTAATGTACAAAAGAGAAATAAAGGACCTGGACTGCAAAGTGTTTTCCTTAGGTTGAAAAAAAAAAAAAAAGGAAGATCCTGGTCTCTGCTCAGCCAGAGAGCAGTGTCCAGTTCTACAAGCAAGTGCTCATGTCTCTTGATAAACGTGTGTGCTTTTCGAGGGAAGGAGAGAAAGGCTATCCAGGCCCTTTGAGACACCCAGGGGAGCCAAGGTGTTTGCATCAAGCATCTTGCGTTTGGTGTTACTTCTTGAACTGGTTCATGATTCCTCCCACCTCCACCACCCCCACAGCTGAGGATGGAACCCAGGGCTAGTGCTCTACCACTGAGCTAAATCCCCAACCCCATGCTCTGTGCTGTTAACAACCCTCCATTCAGGGGAACTCACAGTCTACTGGCTGTTTTGGTGTCTGGTCCAGGGAAACTTGTTAGCTAACCACAGTCCTGTGTTGTGGAAGTAGGGCTTCACCACCCTAGTTCAGTCTGTCTTTGGGCTTTTGTTCTTTCTGACATCTCCGCCCCCCCCCCCCCCCCCCGTGTCCCTTCCTACCCAACCACAAGTTCATCTCAGGCACAAGGAGAGATGCTGGAGAATGTCCGAAACCCAGAAGGCATTGGCCAGCATTGGGTCTGTGGTATCTTTCATCTTGTTGCCTGTGGATATTTGGGGTTTCAGAGTGTGCAGTGGGAAAACAAGCCATTGCGTACTATGGCCTCTTTTTTTTTTAGTAAGTAAGTGTTTCTGGAATGTCCGGTGTTGTGCTGAATCTGCTAGTGGAGCTAGATTTGTCTATCTGGGTGGCTCTGCCTGGCTGACCCCTGGAGGAGGGGTATGTGGTATCCATCTAAGTTCCTTTTCCCAAGATGAGTGATTTGGAAACCAAAGCTGCTTCTTATGAGCTTCTGGAGACCTGGGATCCTCTTGAAGTCTGCGTGTCCTCTTCTCTATGTGACAGTAACATTATGTGACTTGCAGGGTGGGGTGGGCTAGAGGACCAGATGGGGATGGGCCTGTTAGAATAAACTACCCGGCACTGGAGGCATCCTGCAGTAAAGAGTACCGCACTTAGCACACGACCGACTCCATGCGGTCCTGTTTCTAAAACCTGCGCAGTGCATTACTTTTGGGACCCTCCTCTCGTGGGTGAGGATGTACAAAGAAGACATGTAACTTGTCACATTGGCCGAGCCCAGGGAGACACCCCAGTAGGTTGGCCGTATGGATACTTTTCTCATTCCTGTGACCAGAAGAAAGAGTTTCAAAGGGGGCAGGCTTCATTCTGGCTTAGACTTGGAGGGGCTATAGCCCATCATAATTGGGAAGAGACGACAGCCTGTGGGTACAGCATGGTGACAGGAGTTGGGGGTGATCACATGGCCTCGCTAGCCAGGCAGTGAGGCTGGACTATAGAACCTCAAAGCCCACCCCCCAGTGACCCACTTCCCTTAGCAAGCCTCCCATCTTTGGAAGGTGCCACAGCCCTTCCAGACAATGCCATTGTTGGTGTCAGGCTCTCCAAACACCACTAGTGACATCACACCTAGGTGACAGGATGACCCGCACACCTGTTGCCAAGGCAACAGCCACCCTATTCCCAGAATCCACCTTTACCTGTGGCTATGTCACTATCCATATATAAAAGAAAGATCCCTCTGATCCCTCTCTCTCTCTCTCTTTCTCTCTCTCTCTCTCTCACCCTTTCTCTTTTCCCCCACCACTTTGCCCTTCTCTCTCTCTAAATAAACCTCACATGGAATTGTTTGGCCCGTTATGGTCTTTCTGGAGCTGTGTGACGATCACAACAGCCATGACCTGTGAACCTGGGTGTTCAAACATATGAACCCGTGGGGGGCATTTCATAATCAAACTGTTAACACTAGCGCTTGCTAGTGCTTCCACCACGGTGCCTGGCTGTTTCATACTGACACCTGTGGCCCAGTGCCCTGAGTTCTTGCCAGACCATGGCTGGCCATTCCTTTACTTTTATTGATAAAAGTTTTATTGGGATGCAGCCATGCTTGTTTTCCTGTATTTGGTCTGTGGCTGCGTTCACACAGTGGTGGCTGCTGAATGAGGATAGCAGGTGACCCAAGGGAAGCGGAAGGCATTTGCTTGCCCCTGGCAAAGGCCATGCTGGGATGGAGCCTTGTTTGTGTGGCTCTGTAAGACAAGTAGATTTCATCTGGGGTGATGGTCCAGTCTTTGATCACCTTGACTAGGTCCAAAGAAGGACATTGCCTGTCCTTTGGTGACTTTGTGTTGTCTTTGACATCTTTAAGGAGCTTTGGGCTCAGGATTTGAACAAGGTCCGGGAGCAGATGACCAAGTTTATCGATGACACAATGAGGGAGACTGCAGAGCCCTTCTTGTTTGTGGACGAGGTGAGTGGGCTGGGACTGGTCACATGAGCGAGACTTCATCCTTTCCCTTCAGAAGGTATCAACTGTCAGGTGTCCAGGGACTGACTCCATAGTGGTTTTCAAAGGGTGGGGATTATTCCTGCCTTTTATTTTCATGATTCTCCCTTGGGTGGGATTACCTGTTTCGCCACTAGAGGGCGTTCGCCACCAGGGAGAAACCAACCAAACAGGACAAATGCTTGATGGTCGTCCGAGCCATTTCTAAATGACTCTTCTTTGTAGAGGTGGCAGAGGAGGGTCAGAAGAGACATGGGTTATCACCTGCCCAGTGGGGCTGTTTATGGCAGTTAAATATACCTGTGGGTACCAGTGTTTCTGATTTATTATTATTTTTTTAATGCTAGGAGTGGGTAGATGGGAAAGATACCCTCTCTGCCTCTTTGTTTTTGCCATGGCAGGAACTGAACCCAGGGCCTTTGGCATGCTAGGCAGGAGCTTTACCACAGACCCATAACAGTGGAACTCCTTTTTTACTGTTTATTTTGTCCCCCTTCCCCACCCCCGGTAGATCAGAGGATAGACAGTCTTACATGTAGGTCCTGGTCTGCCTCCTCATTTGAAGCAGGGTCTCTTTGTGGCTGCTGCATAGGCCAGGCTCACGGACCCTGGAGCTTCTGGGGTTTTTCTCCATCTCCACTTTACATCGCAGTAGAGGAACACGGGATTACAGCACGCGCCACCACATTCAGCTTTTGTGGGGGCTCTGGGGTTCAAACTCATGCCCTCTTGCTAATCTTTCCCCATGAAGCTGTCTCTCCAGCCCTCTTCTTTTTTCTTATTTATTTTTATTTTTTAAAGCTGTCAGGAGTTGGGATAGGAACCTCTGTGCCCTTCTTCTCTGTTTCCCTTTTATCTTCAGTATTTTTTGAACCCAGGGCTTTGGATGCATTAGCCAAGCACTCTACCGCTGAGCTGATCCCCAGCCCTCCATTTCTTTTTTGCTTTGAGGCAGGTTTTCAGTAATTTGCCCAGGCTGGACCTGACCTGAACTCACTGTAGCCCAGACAAGCCTTGACTCTGATCCCCCTGAGCATCCCGGGTGACAGACCTGAGCCCCTAGGCCTGGTCTCTGATCCTCCTGAGCATCCCGGGTGACAGACCTGAGCCCCTAGGCCTGGTGTCTTCCCACCCTTTGATGTCCTCATATCTGCAATGTTCTGTCTCTGAAGCTGGGCTGGGCTGGACTCACAGAGGCTTAGTCTGATATAATGTAAGGCTTTTGTGTAGGCAGCCGGTGCTCTGGCAGCAGCAGACATTTGGGGATTCACTTTAAAAAGGGAAATGATGGGTAGGCCTGTGAGGTGCTTATGTCGAGAAGCGTGTTAGTCAGGGTTTTACTGCTGTGAGCAGACACCATGACCAAGGCAATTTTTTTTTTTTTTTTTTTGGTTTTTCAAGACAGGGTTTCTCTGTATAGCCCTGGCTGTCCTGGAACTTACTCTGTAGACCAGCTGGCCTTGAACTCAGAAATCCACCTGCCTCTGCCTCCCAAGTGCTGAGATTAAAGGCTTGCGCCACCACCGCCCAGCTGGCAATTCTTATAAAGGACAACATTGGGGCTGGTTTACAGGTTCAGAGATTTAGTCCATTATCATCCAGGTGGGAATATGGCAGCATCTAGGCAGGCATGGTCCAGGCAGAGCTGAGAGTTTTACATCTTGATCTAAAGGCTGCTAGTGGAAAACTGACTTCCAGGCATCCCTAGGATGAGGGTCTTAAGCCCATACCCACAGTGACACACCCACTTCAACAAGACCACACCCACTCTGATGAGGCCACACCTACTCCAACGAGGCCACACCCACTCCAACAGGGCCATACCTCCCAATAATGCCAGTCCCTGGGCCAAGCATATACAAACCATCACAAAATGGCTGCAATCTGAGCCGTTTGTACTGAAACCTCCGGATGTCTGGTGACCATCTGTAGGTTTTACAGGTCAGAGCCGCCCGGCTGTGTGGGTGCCAGCTAGGAACAAGTAGACTCCGTGCCTCTCGTGTGCTACAGTGACTCCATGTCGGTTGTCTCTTTCAGTTTCTCACGTACCTGTTCTCACGGGAGAACAGCATCTGGGACGAGAAGTACGATGCAGTGGACATGCAAGACATGAACAATCCCTTGTCTCATTACTGGATCTCTTCTTCCCACAACACGTGAGTTTCTGGGTTGAGCCCAGGCTGGCTTGGGCAGAGCTGGTGGTGAAGGGGTGGGGAGGGTTGGGAGAAGGGGTCGGGGAACACAGCTCTCTTTCCAGCCAGTATTGGGATGGTTATGTACCATCTATGGCCTTTTGGGTTTTCTGTTTGTTTGTTTGTTTTGTTTTTTCGAGACAGGGTTTCTCTGTGTAGCCCTGGCTGTCCTGGAACTCACTCACTCTGTAGACCAGGCTGGCTTCGAACTTAGAAATCCACCTGCCTCTGCCTCCCAAGTGCTGGGATTAAAGGCATGAGCCACCACTGCCCGGCTTGTCTATGGCCTTTTAAGCAAGTTCGCAGAGCCAGTGTTCTATGATTTGGCCGCCACACCATTAAAATGTTCACTCAGCCAGTGAGCTGGTGTTTGTGGAACATCTGACACGGGCCAAGCTCTCTGCCTATGAGGAGTGCGGATTCCTCAATGAAGGAGAGAATCTTGGTCTCATGATCTGGTGTTTAGAGAGGAAGGCTTCCAGTGAAATGTCAGCCCTGGGCATCAGCTGGTGGCTGAACAGGGCCAGGGTGAGAAGAAGAGTTTCATGCTAAGAGGAGCATGTGCTAAGGCCCCAGGGTGGGAACAGCTGGGAGGCATTTTTAAGGCTGGAGTGAAGAATCTGAGAGGGGTAGCAGCAGGCTCGTGGGCCAGCCTAGACAGAAGCTTGTAAATCACAGAGAGTCGCAGGGAGCCTCCGGACACTTCCCCCAGAAAGTGACATGCACTCATCCACTTCTTTGGGTAATTATGCTGATCTCAAACGAGTAGGGTGGAGCAAGGGAGTGAGCAGGGCTGCTGCCTCCCAGCCTCAGTGTCAGTCAGTCTTTCAGGATAAGGGTTTGGCTTCTAGGCTGCAAAATGTGCGCTTCCAAATGGGTATGAGCAAGGCCCCCTGTATGCCATGCTCTAGGTATTTGGGAAGGTGACATCTTTCCCAGGGGGATGGGTGGGTGGTGTGTCTCGAGTTCATATCTTAGGACAGTGGGTTTTCCAAACCTAGAGACAGCTGAGGAATGTCCTGAGTGGGAAGGTGGTATGGAGAGAAGGCAAGGCAAAAGTAATTTGTCTTCAACATCAAAAGCTCTCTTCAATAACCTAATCAATAAATGTTCTCACAGAGGAATGATAAAGAAAATGTAATTCCTGTGTAATGCATATATATGTTACACATATATCATGATAGAACTTTGCGAAGCTGTGGAGGAAATGAGAAGTTGTGACATTTGCAAGAAACTGGATGGAGCCATAAATCATTATGTTGAGTGAAGTAAGCCACATCTAGAAACATGACTACAGCATGCTTAAAGACAAAAACAAAAACAAAAACAAATGTATTTTATGGTAGTTTTGCCGACTAGGTTCATGGAACTGTAAATTCTACCAGGACTTGCTGAGCCTGCCTATGCTGGCCTCAGACCTCAGTGATGAAGCACGGGCCTATTTCTGCTGATACCCAGAGCCCAGTGGGCAGCTCCAGGGGGTCATTGGCACATGCTCTTCTCTGCTTCCTCTTAGCTCCTGACACTCTCAGCCCAGCTCTCCAAAAGGACCACACTGCCTTCATTGCATTCAGATTGTTTAGATTGCTATCGTGCACAGCTTATTGGTGGTTCTGAACCCAAGGCTTCAGGATGGCATGTGTGTAGCCCAGACCTTAGCCTGGGTGTTTCTAGATCAGAAGATGTTGGGCTCAGATGGTCTCCAAGCATGAACTGTGTACAGGACTGCCTCTCTGACTTAGCTCAATCTGTCCCTCAGGTACCTCACCGGGGACCAGCTGCGTAGTGAGTCCTCCACGGAAGCATATATCCGCTGTCTGCGTGCTGGTTGCCGCTGTATTGAGTGTGAGTTTTCTGTCTTGGCCAAGACAACACTATAGTCAAAGCTATGGCGTTCAGTGTTTGCTTGTTGCTTTTATTTTATTTTACGTGTGTATGTGTGTGTAAGACTTCAGTTTTGGTGGGAAATGGGGAGGGAGACAGGCTGAGAAGTCCCCATGCAGAGCAACTCTAGGAAGTTCAGGTGATTGAGGATTTTTTTTTCCTAGAAGATAACTGTCCCCAAGCAAAAGTGACATCTGGCTGGGCAATAGGTTGGTGCACCTAGAAAGAGTCTTGATACAGTGGGAATCAGGGGGCCAGTAGTAAGAGTCACTTTCTGCTAAGAGGAACACAGACATATACCAGTTAGCAGGACACACCCAAGAGCCACATGTCTGTAGGTGAGGCCTTGAGAGCAAGCATGAAAGGAACAGTCAGGGACACTCGGTTGCCAGCCAGGTGGCAAAGCCTTGCTTTTGTCTGCCTTTTCTCCCCACCTCTTTGGCTCTTTTGTGTGCACGTGTGCATGCATACATGTGTGTGTACATGCACACATGAGTAAATGTGTTCACATGTGTGTATATTACCATGTGCATAACACCAGAGGTTGACAATAGTTGTTTTCCTCAATCACTCTTTATTTTTAATAAAAGGGTCTCTCAGTGAACTTGTAGCTCTAGTCTAGCTAGTCAGCTTGCCTCACATATTCCTTGTCTCCACTTGCACAGCCTCTACATGGATTCTGGGAATTGAACTCTGGCCCTCATGCTTACACAGTAAATACTTTATCCCTTGAACTACCTCCCCAGCTCATCTTTGGCTCTTTCCTTCCCAGCCTCATTCTATCACCAAAGTTCTTATTAGTTAGCATCCTGTCACTGTAAGACAACTGAGGTGATGAGCTTTTCATGGCAGGTATATTATTCTGTATCTTGGGTAAGGAGCATTGCTTTGGGCCTTTGATGGCAGATCATGGCCCAAATGTGGTGGAGCAAACGCTTCCACCATAAGGTAGAAACTGGGAGAGGATAAGGAAGAACCTGAGGTACCACAGTCTCTTTCAAAGTCACAGCCTTAATGATGCTACTCCAGGAACCAAGCTGGGTGACACTTTTCTTTTTCTTTTTCTTTTTCCTTTTTTTTTGGGGGGGGGGTGGCGGGTTTCAAGGCAGGGTTTTTCTATGTAGTCCTGGCTGTCGTGGAACTCACTCTGTAGACCAGGCTGGCCTCGAACTCAGAAATCCACCTGCCTCTGCCTCCCAAGTGCTGGGATTAAAGGCGTGAGCCACCACTGCCCAGCTGGGTGATACTTTTCTAAGCCATAGCTATATATGTGGCTGAGGAAATGGCTCAGACCATCAATGGCACCTCGAATGTTTCAAACCTGCTCATTCTGTGCCAGAGTTTAGCTGCAGTTGTTCATGGGCTTCCTGGGCTTATGCTTTTCCCTCTGGAGAGAAGCTGTGAGAAAATGAAGTCAGAAGTCACCAGCTGTGGTAGCTTCAAGATTGTTACCATCCCCCACAGTCTTCCTTCCATTTGCATAATTTACTGAACCTTTAAAAATCTGTCTGCTTCTACTGGCAAAAGAGGGAAGCCTCGAATAGCTGACACAAGAAAATAAAACCCGTTTTGAATATTTTATGATGAACAGCTCACTAGAAGGAGTTTCTTGGGGAGTGTGTTGTGTTCTGCAAGCCTGTAGATATGACCATGGATGTGTGGGTGAACCCTGGTCCATCTTGGGAACAGAGCTGGTGTGGGTACCAGGGCCTAACCTCGTGGCCTCAGACCAACATGTGTCTTGTATACCTGTTCACTCTTGGTGGCTGTGCTTGATGGTGGCTAATGCTGACGACCTGTGTTTTCTCCTCAGTGGACTGCTGGGATGGGCCTGACGGGAAACCCATAATCTATCACGGCTGGACACGGACCACCAAGATCAAGTTTGATGATGTTGTTCAGGCCATCCGGGACCATGCCTTTGTTACCTCCAGGTCAGTGACTGATTTCCTGGAGGTGGGCCTGTAAGGAGAAAGCTGCTAGGAGTGGACCCACAGACAGACAAGCACAGATACACATATACACACATGCATATACACACTGCCCACTTCTCCCAAATCCTGGGGAGCTTGGGCTCCGTTTGGCGAGTTACTGTCAAATGGCCCTTGTGTTCTTAAGGCCCTTAAACAATTATGTTTATTATTTTAATTAGGTATATGTGTTTGTGTGTTTGTGTGCACACGAGTGCAGGTGCTAGTGTAGGCCAGAGGCATTGGCTCTCCTGCAGCTGGAGTTACAGGTGGGCTGTGTGTGAGCTGCCTGAGGTTGGTGCTGGGAACTGGACTGAGGTCCTCTGAAGGAGCAGTATGATGACCTCTTTACTGCTCTGCCGTCTCTTTGGATTAGAACCCATGAGTTCTAGATGCCTTCCTTCAGTCTGAGTCCAGAGTGAGCAGACTTCTGGCTACTTTACTGGGTTCTTCTTCCTACCTTCCTTCTCCACTCCAAACCCTTCCAACCCCCAAACCCCAGGTAGGAGAGAAAAGAGGTTAGAGGGGGAGGGGGTGCTGATTTTGTTAGACTATTTCCTGCTGATTAGCTGTGTTGAGTTCCCTTGGGGCAAGTCTAGTCTTTGTGGGCAGAATATCCAATTTCTTTTTCTTACGTCTTTGCTCACGACCATTGACAAACTGAAACAGCAACCCACTTCAGCCTCTGCTTCTCTCAGGTTCTTTTTTTTTTTATTTTAAAGAATTATTTATTTGTTATATGTAAGTACACTCTAGCTGTCATCAGACACCCCAGAAAAGGACATCAGATCTCATTATGGATGGTTGTGAGCCACCATGTGGTTGCTGGGATTTGAACTCATGACTTCTGGAAGAGCAGTTGGTGCTCTTAACTGCTGAGCCATCTCTCTAGCCCTTCTCCCAGATTCTTGCCTTTTTTAAATAACCTCTCAAGAACCCTCAGAATTCCAAACATACACTATCTCCAGCTGGCAGAATCACTCCCCCTGGCTTAGCATGAGATAAATCATAGTTATCTGCTGTGGACAATCTGAAGCAGCCCAATATCCCACACTTGGGATGGAAACAAAAACATACTCCAATAACATTCCTATGTTTTTTAAAGACATCAAGATTCAGCAGGGCGGTGGTGGCGCATGCCTTTAATCCTAGCACTTGGGAGGCAGAGGCAGGTGGATTTCTGAGTTCGAGGCCAGCCTGGTCTACAGAGTGAGCTCCAGGACAGCCAGGGCTATACAGAGAAACCCTGTCTCAAAAAAAAAAAAAAAAAAAAAAAAAAAAAAAAAAAAAAAAGGACACCAAGATTCTTGTTATAGTCCAGCTCTGTGCTTGGTCAGCCTCTGTGCTTCTTTGCCAGGTTACCTTCATCTTAACAGCCATGGTGATGGTTTTATGGACCCTCGAAGGGTCATGAGAGTAAATGACATGAGGTGTGCTGAGTGCGCTACAATGGATCTATAAGGAGACGGGGCTCATTTGGGATCATGCTTCAGGGATTCCAATTACTGACCTACAGCTCAGTGCCTGAGAAATGGGTGTCTTCTGATCAGTAGAGGCAATTATGGAAGGTTCCTGCATCCTGCCTCCCTGCTGACTCTGTCCTGTGCCGCCCGCAGCTTCCCTGTGATCTTGTCTATTGAGGAACACTGCAGTGTGGAGCAGCAGCGTCACATGGCCAAAGTGTTCAAGGAAGTGTTAGGAGACCTGCTGTTGACCAAGCCCACGGAGGCCAGTGCTGACCAGTTGCCCTCGCCCAGTCAGCTTCGTGAGAAGATCATTATCAAGGTAGGTATGTGTGTGGGGCTGCTGTCTACCCAGGATTGCCATCATTAAGGGTACATGTCAGAGGGCTGGTGCCAGACTCCAGGTCCCATCTTCCTTACCATTGATCTAGGTAAAATCTTGATCCTTAAACCTCTGGGTGCCTCTGTACCCCTCTGGTAATGGGGATACTATAGAATCTAGTTACATAGTTACCTTGGTAGGAACAGTTCTAGGCGAGTGTGTGTAGAATGATTAGCTCGTACTACCAATTCTAACTTAGGAAGATGCTGCGTTCCAGCCAGCTTGGGCTGGAGACTCTGTCCTAGTCATCCTAATGGAAACTATAGTTGTTCATTCATGGGTCTGTGAGTTGGTCTTGTGTAAGGGTTGGGGTTCCAGTGGCCCAGGCCCCATTCCTGCCCTTGGGGTCTCTCAGACTATGGGGGATGTGGATAGCTGCTTAACAGGGTTTAAGTGATGGTGGGATCCTGGGGCTGGTGGAGGTTCTTGTTCTATGGAGGTGACACATGGTTTTTATCAGTCTTTGGGAACATCAACATTTGCATACTTGTGTTGTTAGGATAAAAAGACCAGATGAATGGTGAAATAAAGTGCGTGCAAGTTTATATTTCTCATACGAGGTAGGATGTTATAGGAGCTTTGGACTTTGGTCCCCAAAGCTATTTGGGGCTTTGGGGACTGAGGATTCTGATGTTCTACTACTCTAGCTACAGGGCAGGAACTTTCAGTGGGATTTCCACAGATCCCCAAGAAGTGAGAGTTAGAATTTAGTACAAAGGAAGGGACCCGGGAGATTGGATGGGGAAAGAATACAGCTTATTAACCTATAAGCGACAGTAACGTTTCTTCCTTTTCGCTCAGTCCCCACCTCCTGCAAAAGTGCAACCTCTTAGAGAATAAGGAAACAGAAGCAGGTCTCCAGCTGGAATGGAGGCAGGAACAGGCTAAAGACTGAGAGGCAAGGAGGAGGCCTCTGAGGGAGGAGAGGTCTCCAAGCACAGAGCTGAGATTATAGAGCATGACAAGCGTGGAAAGACAGAGGTGGAGAAAGCAGTGCATGCTGGGTGGCTGATGGTGGATGAATTCTTGTTGCTTCAAAGACTCTGAACTTGGGTCTCGAGCGAGGAGGGCTATGTGAATTTTCTCTCCTTCAGCATAAGAAGCTGGGCCCCCGGGGTGATGTCGATGTCAATGTGGATGACAAGAAAGATGAGCACAAGACCCAGGGAGAGCTGTACATGTGGGACTCCATTGACCAGGTGGGTCTGGGTCCCTTCTGCCCTCACAGAGCTGTGGGTGCTGACTCTCAGCTGTCCTAGGCTTCCACCGAAAAGTCTGGCACTGTCTCTGCCTTTGTCCCATTTGGAGCCATGGGACTTGTCTTTTTACAGCATTATAGATGTTTTCAAATTATTTCATATTCAGTATACTAAGTACACACACACACAGACCAATGTCATAGACCCTAGATTCATAACTCTCCCATGATGCACCACAGCTAAGGACACCTTACCTCTTGCCCCACCTTGACCTTGAAGAAACCTTTCCTGAATAGGAGCATCTGCTATAACTGCAACAACCCGAGCATCCACAGTGCCATGACACCATCAGCTCCTTGTGGATCTTCTTTCTGTGTCACCCCTTGTCCACTGTGTCAGATGAGCCCTTCTGGAGGGCTCAGTCTGTGGCCTCTCGGCTCTGTTGCTTCTGTGTTAGTTCACAGTGAGGCAGAGCATCCTGACAGGGAACTGTGTGTGTGAACAAGCCAAGTGGCTCAGAGGAGATAAGAGATAAGAGGTCAGCCTCATCTCCTTCAGCCAGGCCAGCTCCCAACATGAATTTATTAATGAATGGATTAACCCCTTCACAGTATGGGCCATTCCCAAAGCCCTGTCAGGTGACAAGCAACCCTGCAATGCATAGTCCTTAAAGGAACAGGCTTTGGATTAAGCTATATAGCATTCACAAATGTTCTTTTCTGGCCACATATATTAGCAGTCAACTTGCTGCTGTATTAGCAACATTTATTAGCAGGCAACTTGCTGTGGCCTTCCAATCTGGGATTGGGCCCACCCTAGGTAATCCTGACCATAATCTCCTTCTCCTCCTCTTCCTCTTCCTCCTCCTCCTCCTCCTCCTCCTCCTCCTCCTCCTTCTTCTTCTTCTTATTTGTGTTGGAATAAAGTCTTTTGAGCTTTAATGATTCTCCCATACCTCCTGACACTCCTATTCACTTGAGTTGTCCAAAGGTCTGTCTGTTCTAGTACTCTATAAATACAAAATGGGGAAAATTTAAGTAAATCTCAACAAAATGTCATACATACACAGTGGAGTCTGATTAAGCCTCTAAGAATGAAATGTGTAGCATTTACATGTGGAGATTGGATGTTAAAGGACAAATAAGAATATTGGCGTGTTATCTCACATGTGGACTCTGTATTTTTAGTGATACTTAACTCTCTTGGGGGCTGGAGAGATGTCTGAGAGGCTAACTGCATTTGCTGCTCTTCTAGGGTAATTGAGTTTGGTGCCCAGCATCTACATGGGTGGGCTCACAACCATCTATAGTTCCAGCTTCGGGGGTGGGATGGGGTGGGGGGGTGGTGGTGTCTGATGCCCCTTGTGGTCTCCATGGACACTGTACTCATGTGAACGCATGCACACACATAAACACACATACCTTTTCAAATATGAATATATATATGATGTTTTGTTACATATAAATGCATACAATTATAAACATTTAAATTTGTATGCATGTCATATATATAAGTGGTATAAAAGTTGAAGAGAATTATTCTTTGGGAATGGGAGAAGCACAGGGAGGAAGAATCATGAAAGGTGACGGGGGGATGAATCCAGTCATGCAATAATATATATATATATATATATATATATATATATATATACACATATATATGTATATATATATTTATATATGAAAATGCCATAATGAAATCCATTAAGATTTTTTTTTTTTTGAGACAGGGTCTCACTATGTAGCACTGGCTGGCACTGAACTCATGGAAATCCACCTTCCTCTATCTCTGGAGTGCTGGGATTAAATGTGTGCACCACACACCTGGCAAAACCCATTATTCTATATAATAACTTAAAATAAATTAGTGAAATAGAAACAATGTTAGTAATCTCAGCACTTGGGAGGCAGAGGGAGGCAGATTTCTGAGTTCGAGGCCAGCCTGGTCTACAGAATGAGTTCTAGGAGAGCCAGGACTACATGGAGAAACCCTGTCTCGAGAAACCAAAAAAAAAAAAAAAAAAAAAAAAAAAAAAAAAAAAAAAAAAAAGAAAGAAAGAAAAAAGAAACAATGTTAGATCAATTGGCTCAAAAGACCCAGAAAGGCTTACAAAGCAGGTGACAGGTTGGGGATGTAGCTCAGTGGCAGAGCTCTTGCCTAACATGCACATGGCCCTGGGGTCTTCAAGTACTGAGGAAAATGCCGCATGAATGAGGAAAACCTACTCGTGAGGTTGCATGATCTGATCTACTGCAGACTGTCAATGCAGCAGAAAATCCGTATCCGCTCTCATCTGCTCCCAGATGCACCCACTTAAATAGTCCTGAACAATACCAAGAATCCAGAAGTAGATGTTTTAAGAGCAGATCTTGTAAAAAAAAAATCATTATAAATATGAAAACCAGCACCGGGCAGCCCCAGTGAATGCTGGGGTGATGTCCCATAGGTTTTCAGAGTCAATAGGGCTGAGACTTTGGGGGAGACTAATGCCAGCCTGGCTCTCTAGAAATGGACGCGCCACTACTGTGCCATTGCTGACGCCAAGCTGTCCTTCAGTGATGACATTGAACAGACTGTGGAGGAGGAGCTGGTCCAGGTAGGTGGAGACCTGCCTGCCCTTGCCTTCTGGTCTTGTCCTTGGAGAATCCCCACCTGGAGACTTAGTGTGTGGTTTCTCATATCTGGGCTGGCAGCCTTGGCTCTAAGGTGACATTGCTTTGGCTAGCAAAGCTTAACTAGCTCTTCCTGATTGGCTAGCTGGCCCTAGGGCTTGACTAGTAAGATTCGGAGGCTCTTTCCTGCTTTCTATGGGGTCTGACTGGCCTTTGTCCAGGGCCAGCAATCCCTGGAGGGTGTGGGTGGGAGGTGTGATGATCCCACCCCATGCCCTGCACTGCATGTTACCTCTGGCTGTTGCCAATCTTTTGGCTTTTTCTTAAGTATAGCCCAGGATTAGTTCAGGCTTCTGGTACTGGGGACTCCTGAACCCTTAGGACTCCTGGAAATGGCCGTCAATGAGTTATCAGGAGAGGGCAGAGGGAGCTGTAATAAGCCCTTTCGGTTGCTATGGTTCAGGACACTCCCCCCACGGAGCTGCATTTTGGGGAGAAATGGTTCCATAAGAAGGTTGAGAGGAGGACCAGTGCGGAGAAGCTACTGCAAGAGTACTGTGCGGAGACCGGGGCCAAGGACGGCACCTTCCTGGTGCGGGAGAGCGAGACCTTCCCCAACGACTACACACTCTCCTTCTGGTAATGCCCCTCCCTCCGAGGCTGGTGGGCGGGGTGTGTGTGTGTGTGGTGTGGTCAGGCTGCTGTCTTGCCTGGCTCTGATGGACATCCCTGTCTCTACTCCAACAGGCGGTCTGGCCGGGTGCAGCACTGCCGGATCCGGTCTACCATGGAGAATGGGGTCATGAAGTACTACCTAACTGACAACCTCACCTTCAACAGCATCTACGCCCTCATCCAGCACTACCGTGAGGCACATCTGCGCTGTGCGGAGTTCGAGCTGCGGCTTACAGACCCGGTGCCCAATCCCAACCCACATGAGTCCAAGCCGTAGGTTCCTAGGATTGGGTGGGAGGTAGAGGACTACATGGGTCACACCCAAGAGGTGTGACCTATTATGGGGTTCTCATTTCCAGGACCCTATTCTCTTTGACAATGTGGGTTCTTAGAATTTTATGTAAACCGTTCCTACCTGTCAGACTTTGTCCCATTCTCTCTCTCTTCCTTGTTCTTTAATAATTTTATTTTATTAGCGTGTGCACGCACTTGAGTGTGTGTGAGTACAGGTGCTGACTGAAGCCACAAGAAGGAGTTGCATCCCCTAGGGCTAGAATTAAAGACAGTTGTGAGCTGTCTGTCATGGATCCTGGGAACTGGTCAAGAGCACTCTTTTGTTAAGTTAAAAAAGTTTATGAATATGAGTGGCTTTGCCTGCATGCATATATGTGTACTGTGTGTATATGATGCCCACAGAGGCTAGAAGAGGGTGTCAGATACCCTGGAACCGGAATTGCAGCCACTTAGGAGCCACCATATGGGTATTGGGAACTGTACCTGGATCATAAGCGCCACTACTGAGCTGCCTCTCCAGCTCCCACCATTTTGTTTTGTTTTTTCAAGACAGGGTTTCTCTGTGTAGCCCTGGCTATCCTTGAACTCACTCTGTAGACCAGGCTGGCTTCAGATTCTGAGATTTGCCTGCCTCCGCCTCCTGAGGGGAGTGCTGGGATTAAAGGCGTGTGCTGCCTAGCTTGTCTTGGTTCCTTCCTTCCTTCCTTCCTTCCTTCCTTCCTTCCTTCCTTCCTTCCTTCCTTCCTTCCTCCCTACCTCCCTTCTTTCTTTCCTCCCTTCCTCCCTCCCTCTCTTTCTTTCCTCCCTTCCTCTCTACCTCCCTTCTTTCCTTCCTCCTTTCCTCCCTCCCTCTCTTCCTTCCTTCCTTCCTTCCTTCCTCCCTCCCTCCCTCCCTTCCTCCTTTCCTTCCTTCCTTCTTCCCTCCCTCCCTCCATCCCTCCCTTTCTCCCTCTCTTTTCTTTCCAGCTTTCACTTTTCTGTTCTTTCCATTATTTCTTCCTCCCTTTCTTCTCTTTCAGTGCCCTGAGGTCTGGGGCTCTGATCTCAGAGACTGGCTTGGGTCTGCTGTGTGCTTGTCAAGGCTTCCTCAGTGATCAAAGGACTCACAGTATAGCAGTCATGATAGTACTCACCAATGAATAGTAATCACAAGGAGGAGTTCCTTTCCCTCTTGTATCCGCTAAGGAGAGTTCCAGGCCATCCCTGGCAAAGAGGGCAACACATTCCAGAAATACCAGGATAATCATTAAGCAGGTGGATCTAACATTTTTTTTTCTTTTGGAGAAAGCTGAATAATTTATAGAGACATTATTATTATTGTTATTATGATGATGATTTTTATTACCATTTCCTATTTTCATACCAGTTGCCTTTCCAAACTTGTCATTTTGTATCTTTAGTGACCCAAATCTTTCTGAACCTTATCTGTGTTCCCTGGCCCAGATGTTCCCTTCCCTGTCCCAGATGTTTCAAGACACACTGCTGTAGCTCTCCAGCCTTTGGGGCTGGGCAGTTGGGCAGAGAAGAGACTCCCCTGAGTTTCATGTTGACCTCCTTATACTCCTGGGGTCTTTATAAAAAAAATCGTTGCCTTTCTTCCAGACATGGGGGCTTATTCCTATACTCCCAGCTATTTGGTGGATCGTAAGTTCAAGTCCAGCCAATGTTATATAGCATGTCTGAAAAAGAAATCTCGCAAGATCCTGCCTCAAAAATGAAAAACAAAACAAAAAATTAAGGCTGCAGCTCAGTGGGAGGGTGCTCGCCTGGTGTGCACGTGACCTTAGATTAGCCCCCAGTGCTGCAGTAAAATAAAGCAAAAATTCAATAGGAATCACCGTGTTTGGAGGTGCGTGTGGTCAGGGAAGTCCCAGCATGGTTTCTATGGCTGTTTCCATGGTCGGCCCCAGGTATCTCTGTATGCTGGCAGGAGAGTCTGGGAGGACAGACTCTCACCAGTTTGTTTTCCTCTTCCGAATGGATGCAGGTGGTACTATGACAGACTGAGCAGGGGGGAAGCAGAGGACATGCTGATGCGGATTCCCCGGGATGGAGCCTTCCTCATCCGGAAGCGGGAGGGGACCGATTCTTACGCCATCACCTTCAGGTAGGCATGCGGGCACTGCTTGTATGTGAGGGTAAGTGCTCCCCAGAGGAGACATAGAAAGGACACGGATGCGGCCCCAGGAAGGGAGTTTCCAGTGGAAGCAGAGATGCCTCTCCAGGTCCTTGACCCCATTGTCAATGGTGAGGACAACGATAAACAGAACTGTGTGTGTCCCAAGTACTACGTGCTCTCTCTCTAATAGTCTCTATGGTCCTTCTGTTTTAACTCTAGCAACCCCAGGATTTAGGAGCCATGACCACCATCTTTGTTTTTCTCTCTTTCAAAAAGTTGTATTATCCTTGTATGAGGGCATACACGGTCCATAGTGTGCACATGAGGGTCAGAGGACAGTCTTGCAGAGTTGGTTCTCAGTTCCGCTTCCCACATGTTCCAGGCATAGAACTCAGCTCATCAGGCTTGCACGCCAGTTGCTTCAGCTGCTTAGCCATCTCACTCATAAGCCCACCATCCATATTTTCTAAGGCACGAAATGAGGCACAGTGAGGCTTCACAGTGGCTTCTTAAAGCATGTGGAGCTGGGAATAGAACCCAGATCTGGGCTTGCTTCCCTGGCCCCTACTCCCTTTGCTGTCTCTTAGGTGTGCTTAGCTCCACACTGCTCCCTCTCCCACAAGTATTCCCCATCCTCACTCCAGGTGCTCTGCCAATGGCCGTAGCTTATATATCTGTATAACTGGCTTTCATGCTGGCTTGTCTGTGGTGGGCTGACCCAGTTATTCTAAGTGAGGAGATAGAAGTCTGGAGAGATTAAGTGATGTGTCCAGTACCACACAGCCTCAGAGTTGGCTGAGCTGGAACTCCAGTACATGTCCACAGCCTGTGCTGATCTCTTCTGGATCTGCTCCCAGAAGAGGCTGGGTCCAGTTGAGACCCGTGGAGGCCCTAGTCTCAGCCTGACTGATTCGAAAGACTGACTCACTTCACGTTGAAGTTCATATTTGGGGGCAGGGCAGTCGCAGTTCTAGGTCCATTTTTCTGTCGCTTCCAGATGTGCGCAGCTGCCATGGGGTGTCGAGTTTGCTGCTGCTGCCCCTTGCCAACCCCCTTTATTTTGCAATTTTTTTTGTCATTGCTGTCGCTATGCCGTCACTTGCGTTGTCACCTGCGTTCCGTAAGTCTTTGAGCCTGAACAGATCATGATCAGATGATCCATTTGCAAGTGTCCTCTCTAGTTCTATTCTCTTCTCGAAGCCCGTGACGTCTCTGGCTATATGGGAGCTCATTGGTTTGATGTGATCACACTTGTCTGTGTTTGCTTTTGAACTCACGGGGATCTCTGGGTGGCTTTAAAGGCGTGCACCCCCCAAAACTCAGCTACTGCACAATAATTCCAAGTTGAGGAGTGCCACGTGTTTGACTTTGCTTTTTTGCTTAAAGTTGCTTTGGCTGTTCAGGGTTAATGACACAGAAGTAAAATCAATCCCCACATGATATTTGTCCATATTTGTAGTGTGGGGTTTTGGTTCATGTGTACATGGGTAGTGACTTCTACCCAGTTAGTGAACCTATTGCCACAGACTTCTGACATTTCTTTCTGGTAAGTACACGGGCAAGGCACTTGCTTTCTAAATTAATTAATTAATTAATTAATTAATTAATTAATTAGTGTGTTTTGCTTGCATGTATGTCTGTATATCACATGAGTGCCTGGTGCCTGTGGAGGCCAGAAAAGGGAGTGAGATCCCTTGGAACTGGTGTTAACAGACAGTTGTGAGCGTCTGTGTAGGTGCTGGGAATTGAACCCAGGTCCTCTGCAAGAGCAGAAAGTGCTCTTAACAACAAGGCCACATCCCCAGCCCAGACACTCTTGGCTTTAAAGTTAGAATTAGACTCAATTTTTCTTTTTCATTTTTTTTTTTTATTTTTTAAATTTTTTTAAAAAAAGATTTACGTATTTATTTTATATGAGTACACTGTAGCTGTCTTCAGACACACCAGAAGAGGGCATCAGATCCCATTACAGGTGGTTGTGAGCCACCATGAGTTTGGTAGGAAATGAACTCATGACCTCTGGAAGAGCAGTCAGTGCTCTTAACCACTGAGCCATCTCTCTAGCCCCCTCGATTTTTCTTATTCTTCTAAATCAGTAAGGCTGAAGGATCTGTTGTTGTCTGTCCTATTTGGAATCTTTTCTGCCTCTTGTTTCAAACAGATGGAAAAAAATAATTTATCTCTTTTCTGAAAAAACAAAACAAACAAAAAAGTCATTGTAAGTCTGGCCACTGAAGGACCTGAGGAGTAATTGGAGTTTTAAGCAAGGACAGGAAAGCCCTTTGTAGAAGGGCCCACGAAGCAAATGCTTTAGGTTTCACGGGCTGTATAGACCCTGTTGCAGCTATGTAACCCCACCATCTGTAAGAGAAAATGACCACAGCGTTGACACAAATGAACAGTGGTCATGTTTCAATAAAACTTCATTTAAAAAAAAACATACTGGGGAGCGGGTTTAGCTTGTGGGTCATAGGATGGCACCTCAATCAGGTTGAAGGAAGAGCTGGGTGTTGAGCATCGTATACGGATTCTTTCAGATCTGAACTGAAAAGTCTTGTGTCTTGTGCTCCACTGGAGGGCTGAATTCTGTTCATTTCGGTCTCCTAAGGATAGATAACAAGGCTGTGGCTGACTGGTGTAGCTGCTAGCACCCTTAGTTGTTAATCCCCCCTGGTCTTCTCTGTTAAGGGCCAGGGGCAAGGTGAAACACTGCCGCATCAACCGGGATGGACGCCACTTTGTGCTGGGGACCTCTGCCTACTTTGAGAGCCTGGTGGAGCTTGTCAGCTACTACGAGAAGCATGCACTCTATCGCAAGATGAGGCTCCGCTACCCCGTGACCCCAGAGCTCCTGGAGCGATATAATATGGTAGGTTGACTCCCTTGGGCTTGTTAGTCATGCCCTAGTCTATATTTTAGATATACGATGTGCATACATTTACATGCATTACTGTATGTCTGGGATAGGAGGTCCACAGCCCACAATGACTCTGTCTCCATGCTACCCATAAGGGAGCTTGGGAGAGGCAGACAATGCACAAGAAAATAAACACAGCCAGTGTCAGACGGTGATATATGTAAAGAGAGAGGGCTGGGACGGCACAGGAGTGTATGAAGAGATGGGGCAGTAGCTTGCAGTTTTCAAAGACTCTGGGAAGATCTTTCTGAGGAGTGAGCCATACAGATACCGGAGGAGAAAGGACAGCAGAAGCAAAAGCCTTGGGGGTGATAAACAGGCATGAAATGAGCTCAGCCAGAGTAACACTAAATGAGGGTGGGGTTGAGAGGAAGGCTCATGTAGGGTCTGGTGGGCCATGGTAAGGCACTGGCTCTTATCCTGTATGTTACAGGGTTCTGAGTGCAGAGAAGACTGGATATGGTCATGATATCTCACTTCCTGTCAGAAGGATCCTTGATTTCCTGAGAGGAGATTCGACTCCGAGGGGTGGTTAATGTTATCTGTCAACTTGATGCAGCCTAGAATCAGCAGGAGGAAGTCTTAGCGAGAAATTCCTAGCTCAGGTTGGCCCATTGGGCATGTCGATAGGGGACGGTTCATTGATGTAGGACGGCCCAGCCCACCATGGGCAGCTCCATACCCTAAGCAGCGAGTCCAGAACAGTATAAGAAAGGAGAAAGCTGGGTGAGATCAAGTCAGCGAGAATATAGGTGTTTATTTTCTCTGTGTTCTTGACTGTCCCTGCCTTGCCTTCCTTCTGATGACAGACTACCATCCTTTCTTCTCTTAAGTCATCTTTAGTCAGGATAGTTTATCACAGCAACATAAATGAGATTAGGACCTAGGACCCTGTGTTCTAACCATGTGGCCAGGAGTGTGTCTAAATTCTTCTTTGAGAAAATTTGGGCCCTAGAGGAGAAAGCACAGTGTGCCAGAGTGAGGTGTTTTGGTCAGCATGGGCTCCTTTGGAATACACAGACCTTCATAGCAAGAGGAGAAGACACCACAGTAGACAGGGGAGTGGTCAGGAGAGGCGCTTTAACAGGACAAAAGTGTGAGCTGAAACCCAGGAGACAGGAATGAATGAATGGTTTCTGAGGAGCCCAGGAAAGGCTGACAACAGTGACTCTGGGTAGAGGGACAGGAAGGGTGGGTGAGGGGCTAGGGCAAGCCAGGGGCCTTGGCAGTTGCTGCTGGGAAACATTTGTCTATCTTCAGGAAAGGCTTCATCGATATACCTGCCAATTCCCCTTGTGTAAATCTTTCGAGCTGCCAATGTTCGATCTTTGAACAGGGGATCCTGGCACCTTCTGGGTCAGGGTAGGGTGTCTACGATTTCCAGGTTGCTTCCAAATTTGGGGGAAACTTTTTGAATCTTCTTACTATCTCTACCTCTGAGCCACAGAAGAATCACGTGAGGATCTAAACTCTTCTTTCCAAAGAGCAAGATACTCCAAGAAAGCCTGTAGCCCAGCCTGTAGCCCGGCTGTAGCCACAGGCCATTCTAGGAACATGGGGCGCCATACTTCCTGTTTGGTTGGTGCTGGGAATTGAACGCCCAGCCTTGCCCATGGCAGGCAAGTGGTTCTTCCACTGAGCCACACTCCTCAAGCCCTTTCCATTTACTCTTTGTCCTTGTCTTTTTTTCAGGAAAGAGACATCAATTCCCTCTATGACGTCAGCAGGATGTATGTGGACCCGAGTGAGATCAACCCTTCCATGGTACGGCACCAGTCCTACCCATTAGAGTGAGAGGGAGAAGGCCCTGCCCACCACTGGTCGCCATCACAATTAAATCGGGGAGTATTCTGGAACACCTGACCACAACTAACATTTCTTTTGAGGCACGGTGAAGGGCAGGATAGCATGTGGTTTCATGGAGGTTAATAGAATTCCATTCAGATGGAACCGAGTCTTGCTAGAGTCCCGAGTTTCGGTGAACCACCTTTGGGCCACACAGCTTCTAATTAAAAAAAATCTTCCAAAACTCTTTTCCTGCTTGCTGATGGAGCCCAAGGCATTTATGAATTATGTCTGGTTCGCTGACCTCCTTGTGAGGCCAGCGCTATCTCGGATTCCCACCCTGCCTCTGCCTCGTAGCTTTGTGTAGGTAAAGGTGGATTTTGCTTTTTGCCTCCAGCTCCATCTCAAACTTGGCGGGGAAGAACTACAGCGAATTTTCTGTCTGGTCCACATGGCTAGGGTGCTGCTCCCGCTGCTGGGCTCTGCTGAGATGCAGGACTCAATTCCTTTTCTTCTCTCTCTCTTTTTTTTGAAAAAAAAAAAACAAATTTTAAATTCTTGGTGGATGCAAATTCAGAGCAGGACGTGAAGGCTTCAGAGTGAGGAGGTGAGGAGCAGAGTGGCTAACTAGTATGGACAGCTTTTCAGAGTGAAGAATGTGCTGTGAAGAGGCCCAGCCCAGATGTTTAGGCATGGAACATTTCTCCAGCAGCCCCTGCAGAAGACTGTGGAGGTGGCCTCCATCTTCCTCACAGGGTTATGGACTCAGTGTGCTCTGAAGGGCCTGCTTCTCTTTTCCTTTTAAACACAATTCCATGAGTTAGGTCTACTGCCTCAAAAGAACATCAGGCAGATTACATGGGAGAGTGGAGCTGGAAGGATGATGTCACAGCCCCACCTCCCAGATGGGAGATGGGACTCAGGACCTCCCATATGCCAGACAGGTGATGGATCAATGAGGTGCATTTCATCTCGACTTTTTCTTTGGAGACAGAGACTAGATTAGTTGTCCGGGGTGACCTGGGTGACCTGGGTGAGTTCACAGAACTGGAAGGGTAACATTTAAGATAACATGTAATAATATGTATGGTGTGTTGAAGACAAGAGTCCGGTATGTTCTAAAGCACTTAGCCTTGGTTAGATCCTAATTCCTCGTGCCAGCTCCACAAAGCAGGCGCCATCGTGGTACCCATTTTACTGGTGAGGAAGTCGAGGTTATTCAGGTAACTCCAGGCAGCTGGATTGGAAGCCTGTCCTCTTGGCCTCGTGGAAACGCCCAGTTCCTACAAGGCCACATAGTGGTTGGCTCATTTCTCACTAGTCCCCCAGGGCTTTTCTTGCGGTCCCAGAAAATCAGTCTCTCTCTAACATCATTCAGTAGGACCTTTCTGTGCCGTGACTGTGCCTCCCTCTCACCACGAGCCTCGGTCTGCCTCTCACATCCAGAATGCCCAGGAGGAATCCTGCCAGTTTCTGGTTAGAGTTCTTCATGGCAGAAGCTTCTAGGAGCTCCTTTACTCCTTATAGATTCTGGTGGTGGATGACAATACCTCGCAGTCATTGACCCAGTTCTGGGCTCAGCTAGTTCCCGTATAGTTGGCTCTGTACCAGGTTCTTCATGTCTCTCTGCTCAGCTTTCTCATCTGTAAAATGGGCATGATAGCACCACCTCCCTGTTAGAGTGGCTGTCACGGTTAAAGGAGCCATTGTAGGTTAAAAGGTTCAGGACAGCTCTCCATGTTGGCAGATGCCTAAGAAATGCAGGGCACAGACATTTTTACCGTCACGTGACTTATTTCACTGAATTTTCTCAGGAACCCTTTGAAAAATATAAAGCTTTAATTACCATTTCAATTGGGGAAATGGGGGCTTAGTGGCCTCCAGCTTGCACAGATAGGAATGGGCAGAGCCACGGTTACACCTTCCATGGCTGACTCGGTATCTAGTCTCCCAGAAGTGATTTTTCTCGAGTCCTGTCTCCTTTGTCAGGGAAAAGAGAGAAGCCAAAGATCTAAGCAGGCTTGATCATTTTAGAGATTTCTCTATTAGTATTTCTCTGCTGAGTGGTGGTTTTTTTTCTCTCATGTGTTTATTATTATTGAGTAGCAGGCTTCAAGAAAATTCACTGAAAATTTCACCTACATAAATTCCTTTTTTTTTTTTTCAAGACAGGGTTTCTCTGTGTAGCCCTGGCTGTCCTGGAACTCACTCTGTAGCCCAGGCTGGCCTCGAACTCAGAAATCTGCCTGCCTCTGCCTCCCAAGTGCTGGGATTAAAGGCATGTGCCACCACCGCCCAGCTCATAAATTCTTTCTTTCTTGCTCCTTGCTCATACAGAGGCCAGCTTTTGTTGTTGTTGATGATTTGGGGAGGGGTGGGAGACATTGAGACAGAGTCTCACTGTGTAGCTCAGGTAGGCTTTGAACTTGTGTTTCTCCTGCCTCAGCATCCCAAGCTCTGGAATTACGGGTAGGCACCAGTACATCCAGGTCCCCAGCATGACTACACAATAGTGTCTGAACTTCTGGGAGAATCATTGAGTACAGCACCTCTTTGGGGGGGGGGCGGGCTTCTGAGGTAGTGAGTGTGGCTTAATCTAATAGGTTGTGTTGAGGGATTAGCAATGCTGCCTCTTTATCTTGGTTAAACCAGTCTCCACTTCCTGGTAGACTTTGTGCAACTTTGGTTCCTGTGCAATACCAACTCTCGCCAGCAGATAGCATAGTCACCTCGGTCTATGGCTTCCTAATGAGAAGTTAACTGTACTGGTCCTGTTTCCCCTCGGCTGCCTCTGTCATCCAACTGCCCTTTTTCTTCCTGTTTTCCCCAAAGCCTCAGAGGACTGTGAAAGCGCTCTATGACTACAAAGCCAAGCGCAGCGATGAGCTGACCTTTTGCCGCGGTGCCCTCATCCACAATGTCTCCAAGGAGCCCGGGGGATGGTAAGGTTGACTGGGGATGGGCCTCTTGGAGGTGAACTTGACTGGGTCTCCTCTGTGGTGACTCTGGGTGGAGCTCTGAGCCCTCTTGTCTCACATTCCAGACTAGATGGGTGCCTGTTTGCCATGGAGGCTTCCCAAGGTTGTACTGGGCAGGCTCCAGCAATTACCCAAGCCTATTTGTGATTAAAAACAAAACAAAACAAAACAAAAACTTAAGAAAATTATGTGTATATATGTGTGCCTACTGGTCTGAATATGCACACACGTGTACTGGTACCCAAAGAGTCCCGACGAGGGCATCAGAATCCTGGGAATGGAGTTACAGATGGTTGTAAGCCATCATGTGGATGCTGGGAACTGAACCTGGGTCCTCTGCAACGGCCATCTCTCCAGCCTCTCAAATTCATTTTAAAAATCAGGAGACCCTCTTAATTCCAAACTGGTTTTCACCTAATTCCCCAGCATCAAAGGCATCCGGCAGCAGGTGAGGAATGGCCTCCCTCAGTCTTTCTGACCATGCCTCTGTCCTCACAGAACCGGCTTGCCCACAGTGGTGCCCGACCTCCTCTCCCAGTGCAGGGGCTTGGCATTACCAAGGACCCTCCCCACTGGGTCTCTCAGCTGCAGGTGCTCCCTCACCATTATTTCGTCCCTTGATCTAGGGAATTCTCAGGCACAGTCGGTGCCCAGGGGAATGGAGTATGCGTAAACCCTGGTGAGAACTCCCAAGTCACACTGTTTGTTTTTTTTTTTAGCCTGGGGAAGACTCTGTCATGTGTCATGTCTCTCCGTGGCTCTAATGTGAACTTTCCTAAAACTCTAATGCTTTTGTCTTGGGATGAATTGAGGGAGGGTAAAGTCATCTGGCAGGGGGCTTATGGGTAAATGACAGCTGCCACCCATCTCTCTCTCTCTGATGGCAAGCTGGTCACCTAGTTGACTGCTTGTATCATACCCTCCCAAAGTAATTAGGACCAACCAACAGTTTTCATCCTGGTAGAAATACTTTTGAGAGTGAAAGTAAGGAGGGATATTAATAATTACATATCAGTAACAGTTACCAAGTTCTTGGTCCTGAAATCCTGGTGGTGCCTGAGTCTATGATGATCCATAGAAAGGAAGGTGGTGAGGAGGGTGTAGAAAGGGCTGGCACTTGGCAGCCACTCTGCACGGTACCACATATCCTTATTCTGCTTGTTCAGGCCAAAGAAGCAAATTAGGTGCTCCCTGCTACCGCTGTGTATGGATCTGTTTACCATGAGAAAGGGCTCAGGCTTTGTGGAAGGCAGGTGTGGGGTTGTAAGTTAGGGGGAAGGTGTGTCTGCTTAGACCGTGGTGGGCACAGGTGCCAGAGAGGTACAGAGGAGCAGCTGCCAAGGCTCTCTGGAGGATAAGGTATGGAGTCAAGTTTTAGGTAGTTAGTAGGCTTGGTCAGGAGGTTAGTAGTCTGCTTGTCGGGCCCAGCAGCTAGGCAGTACAGCAGGGGCAGTTTTGGGTCATGGAGCATCTCTGGGCTGAGACCCAGCTGGGCTGTGATGCCAGGCTCCTGAGGCTGGATCTGGTGGGATTTGGAATCCTGCTATGTGCTATGGCTGGAGGCACTTTTGAAGTGAGCCTACCGGCTGCAGAAAGTGGCCCAGTGAGTGGCCTTGAAAGCGGGCGACTCTGCGATCGGGAATGGACTTGAGGAAGTGTAGAAGTGCCCAGCTTGGCCACAGCACATCCACCATGAGCTATGTTGCATGCAGCTGGCACTGTAATGAAGGGGTGGGCGTGCCATTTTACCTGAGTGATAACAAGAACATTATCTTGTGGTGCTAGGCATGGAACCCAGGGCCAGTGCTCTCCGGGTGAGCACCCCCCTCAGCCTCTCGTTGGCAGAGTCTAGGCAAGTGTCTACTACTGAGCTGCATGCTAAGCCAAGGATGAACACTGTCATACCTGGGCTCGATGCCAGATGCTGCTAGAAGGTCCTAATAAAATCTGCGCCGGCTCTGGCATTACCCCATTTTACAGATGGGGAGCCTGCAGTACAGAGCACCAGTGTAGTCACTGAAGGAGCTGGATTTTTTTTTTTTTTAAGAAAAGTATCCCCTCTGTGTGTGGGGCTGTGCCTTAGAGTATAGTTCCCACAGAGGCCAGAAGAGGGCAGAAGATCCCCCGGAGCTGGAGTTAGAGCTACTTGGTATGGATGCTGAACTGTCTCTCCTGGCCCCAAGGAGCTAAGACTTCACTGCAGGCCATTTGGCTCCACACACTCTTGTGTCTGGATTCACAGCCTTCCCACAAATGGGGTGGGTGCCTTCCCCTTGAGACTCTTGGTCCCTCTTAAAGCCCTGAGGCTTTGACTTTGCATATAGTGTTGTCAACAGCGGAGTCCAGTCCTGACGAACGGGTTCTCGGTCACCTGACCATAAGGGTTTTTAAAGGGCGCATGCTCCCTTTGACATGCGGTCATCACAGATCACGATAGTCCCTCAGGTCACTTAAGTACTCAGAGCTGAGCCAGCTAAGCCCTCCATGCCCATGGTTCTCCGCAGGTGGAAAGGGGACTACGGGACCCGGATCCAGCAGTACTTCCCGTCCAACTATGTTGAGGATATCTCTGCAGGAGATGCTGAGGACATGGAAAAGCAGGTGAGTCTCCATTGGCTGTGACCCAGGCTTTGGAGGAGTCCCCTGAGCTATCTCGGGGTGGGGGTGGGATATGGACTTTTGACATGTACTTGTTGGGGTCTCTGCAGAGCAGTGGAGCAGGTGGGGTGATGCAGAAATTGGGACCAGCCCCAAGCTGCTGTGGGTAAAAGTCCCTGTGACGAGCCAGTTGTGTTTTAATCAGGCAGCGCGGAGGCTTTGAAAGCACGGGAGAATTCCCACTGGAGTGAAAGTGGCCAGGCGGGGAATTTGTCCTCTGCTCAAAGCAATGTGCAAATGAAACACGTTCGGTTTAGAGAGGCAGACATGCAGAACGTGCTTAGCATGAGGAAGGAACAGTGTCTCACTGGAAGGTGAGACAGGGCTTTCTGGTGACTTTGCAAGCCAGGCTTTGGTACCTAGCCACCTTGTATTAGAGCGCTCTTGGTGGAAGAAAATGGCCACTTGGGTTCATCAGCTTGCCCCAGAGAAGAATCTGTAATGTGAGCATACACACCTTTAGAGTCCACGGCGTTTACCCTCTAAGGCACCTGGGGAGGGCTTCCTGGAGGAAGCGTTTGAGTCTTAAAAGGGAAGCTGGGGTTAATTATCAAGAGATGGGCCAGGGTTGGTGATTGGAAGGCAGTTGTCCCCAGCAGGCTTGGGCTGGGACAGGGACAAGGACTCTTCACTGCATCTGTGTGTCACCGGAAGCCCGGTAGAGAAGACTGGGACAGTACGGTAATAACAGCGGCTTTCCTATCTCAGCTGGTCCCCAGGACGGTTTAAGTGTGCAGCACAGAGGGAATAAAGGCCGACGAGGTTGGCCAGGGCTTGGAAAGCCACAGAAACCAGATGGCGGACCGCAGCTGTAGCTTTCTGTGGGATGTGGGGAGCCACAGACGGCTTCTGAGCTTCAGGAGTCGCAGGCCAAGTGGCCTTGTTTCATAGGCACAGCAGATGAGGTCTCTGTAATGGGGTTTGAAATTGGTTTTAGGACTCACAGGGTGTGTCTCTGTGGACTGGAAAACTTGGAGACTCGGAGACTGTGGGTGCCTGCGTGCTGCTGGGTCCCCATCATCTCCGTGCTTTGGTAGAAGTGCCCTCCCTGTGGACGCTGTAATGAAAATGCATTTTAAGCAATGCCACAGGTAGTGGTGGCGCTAAATGGCATGTCTAGAAACTGGTTGTCGTTCTATTATTTTGCTTATGACTACTGAGAATTGGGTCTTATTTCTTCACAGATTATTGAAGACAATCCCCTTGGGTCTCTCTGCAGAGGCATATTGGATCTTAATACCTACAATGTTGGTATGTGCACGTGTTTTGTTAGCTTGATTCCAGTCCGGATCCACCTTACCCTGCCAAGCCTGATTTAAGACTAGCCTTACTAGGGGGGAGGTGGCTGCCAGGAGTCTTGTGCCTTCCAGACTTAGGTGAGGTGGGGTTGAAGCTGGATGCATGGGGACTGATAGGTCCCTGATGGTGAAGTCTGCTGCTACCATCTGCTAACACAAGACTGCCCTCTAAGAAGTACCGGTGACTTAGCTGTTGTCATGGTTGTCAACATCTGCCCGTGTATCTGCTTTTCAGAGAGCTGAGTTGCTGATTGGTCAGGCTGTGGTGGAGCACGGGGGTTGGGAGCTTCAGCCGCTAAGCTCCTGAGGAGGCTTCTTGCCTGTCTCTTATCACTAGATCTTAGCCTCCTGCAAGAAGCTGCCTTGCCCTGGTCAGCGTGTGTGGCACCAGGGATGGGGTGGAGCATTCTGTGTGGAGATAAGCCATGATTTGCACGCAGCTCTCTGTGTTCAGGGCCTGCCTACATTGAAGTGGGTGCACAGCAGCTTCCAGGGTTGTAGCTTCCTATTTGCAGTGGCAGGTCCAAACATAAAGCCCACACTTCCTTCATGGTGACCCACTGATTCTTGAGCTGAGTCCTCTCTTTCCCAGGGAGGTTGGAGCATGGTCCCCTTGGGTTCCCATAAAATCCCAGAACCCCCACCCCTGCACAGCCAGTACTTACTTTCTGTCCTTATTTTCTTCTTCCTCTTCTCTTCCTGTGACTATGGTAGGGAAGGTAGAGGGGTTTTTGCTCCAGATGAGAAAATGGGTAAGTCTCTGGCAATTCCCCAATGTGCTGGGACTGGCAGAGTCAATTCTCACCTTCATAGCTGATGCACTGTGTGACCCCCTTCCTGTATTGTCCTGTTAGAGGACATAGGGATGTCGCTTGGCAGTAGGGCGGAGCTGCCCTTCAGCTCTGCCAGTGTGACTTTCCAAATGTTGCTGTCACCTTGAGCCTTGGTCTTGTCTCCTGTAGGATGAGTGTCACAGTGTCCCCACGAGGATGGCTAAAAGCTAAAAATGACACATGTTGTCATCTGCTGGGGACGTCACCTCGGAGCTCAGAAAGTGTAGCTACCAGTACTGGGTAGATCAGGGTAACCTTCATGTTTCTCTCTATAATTATCTTCTTTTCTTGCTATCTGCCAGTCAGCCTTGGTGTGCCACAGCATTCCTGACCTTCCTTCATCTTCATAGGGTTGCTTCCTGGGTCTGGGTTTCCATGCCCAATTGTCTTTCTCTTCTAGGGATATTGTTCCTTGGATTTAAGATTTATCTTAGGTCTGGCACATTTTTTTTTAAAAAAAGGTTTACTTTTTTATTATATGTGAGTACACTGTAGCTGTCTTCAGACACCTCAGAAGAGGGCATTAGATCTCATTCCAGATGGTTGTGAGCCACCATGTGGTTGCTTGGATTTGAACTCAGGACCTTTGGAAGAACAGTCAGTGCTCTTAACCACTGAGCCATCTCTCCAGCCCAGGTCTAGCACATCTTGAGATAGCTGGTACATCTACAAAAATTCCATTTCTAAATAGTGTAACATTCGCAGGAACAGGAGTTTGATAATCTTTTTTGGAGGATAATAGCCCAGTACACAGCTTTACCAGTAACTTGTACAAAAGGTTAAGACACTGTCTGCCAGAAGGCAGGCGTTCCCATCACATTCCCATCAGCATGCGACCGTAGCTGTGGCAGTTGAGGTGGGGGCTAAATAGAGTGAGGTGCCTTCTCTGTGGTCACCTCCTGGACCCATCAGGGCTTTCCTTACCCTTTGTCTACAGTGAAAGCCCCCCAGGGGAAAAACCAGAAAGCCTTTGTCTTCATCCTGGAGCCTAAGAAACAGGGGGATCCTCCTGTGGAGTTCGCAACGGACCGTGTGGAGGAACTGTTTGAATGGTTTCAGAGCATCCGAGAGATCACTTGGAAAATGGACACCAAGGTGGGCCTAAGCACACTGGGCAGTGGTGCCTGCCCTTCCTAGCCCATGCTGCCCTGGTGAGGCCAGGCACGGGTTCAGAGGCCATTGCTGGGTTTCAAAGGGACCCTGCATTCTAAACTGGGGCTGGATACAGGCATCAGCTGTAACCTGGTGGCTAGTGATGACAGAGTTCTAATGTGGGGCAGGCAGGGTAAGAGAGGGGACTTTGGGTCATGCCAGCAGCTTACAAATCTGGTCTTGACATTGCCTGGCTGTGTAGCTCAGAGTTGGAGGTAATTCTGCCTCTTGGGATGTATGGGCCAACCTAGACAGCATCCCTGAAGCACTCAGTGTAGGATGCTGGAAGCCAGTGATGTCCTAGATTGTAAAAGCATTCTGCTCTTGTAAAAGCCTTCTGTCAGCCACTGCCTGGCCAACAACAGGCTGCTGAGTCTGGAGCTTTGTGGGAGAAAATGAGAAGTTCTTACCCGATAGCACTGTAAAGTGCGTGTGTGGAGGGGAGTCCTCTCTCCCTTGGTCCGCCTTGAAGAGACAGCTGTCTGCACTGGGCTGTGCTGGGTGAGCTGGGGGCAAGGGTGAGGCTGCATGGGTTTCAAAGGTATAAGGAAGAGAGATGCTGCTTCTTGGGGCCCACAGGGGTTTAGAGTACTGAATCCTGTGGACCACCCCAATGTGGCTTTAGGGGAGGGGATTAGACAGGAGGCAGGGGCATAATGAGATGACAGAAGGTCGCTCTTCTGCTATCGGGGTCTCCACCAAATTGTCCTTGAACTTCCAAATTCTCCTGCCTCAGCCAGTCAAGTGCTGGGAAAGAAGCCATCCTCTGTCTCGGTGGACCCCCGTCTACCGTTTATTATCTGTGAGCGTGCATGTACACACATGCATGCATGCAGGTGTAAACGCATGTATGCATGCATGGAGGCCAGAGGAGGGTGTTAGATGCCCTCTTTTATTACTTGTCCCTTTGTTGTTTTGAGGCAGGTGTCTCTCTCAACCTAGAACTTAGTTTGTGGGGGTCAGGCTGGCAACAGAAAGCGCCAGAACCCCCCCTGCCTCTTCCCCACTGCCATGTTGGAGTTGCGGGTGTGAAAGTCATGTGGGTGCTGGGAGCTGAACTCAGGTTCTCATGGATGCAGAGTGAGCTGTGCTAACCATTGGGACGTCTCTCCAGCTCGTGCCTGCGTGACTTTAAGAGCAGCGGCAGCATCTTAGACTCCAAGCCCCGGTGGGAACAGCATGGTGGAGAATCTTCAGAGGATAGACGAGAGGGGAGGATATCTTTAGGACAGGAAAACACCCAACCCCGGTTGCTGGGAGGTCTGGGGGGAAAGCTGGCCAGGTGAGTGGAGTGTGCCGTGGTATAGATACTGGCTCAGTGCTGTGTCGGGTTCATTCATCTTCACAGGAGAACAACATGAAATACTGGGAGAGGAACCAGTCCATTGCTATTGAGCTCTCTGACTTGGTTGTGTACTGCAAGCCAACTAGCAAAACCAAGGACCATTTGGGTAAGTCTCTTGGGAAAACCCTTCCCAGGGAGCCCTGATATTTGTTGTGAGTCGGGTGCTGTCAGGACACTACACGGAGCATGCACTTTGCTTCCTAACGGATCCAAGCAGAAGCCCTTTCAGTATCCCCATAGCTAGATGTCGGTGGTTCTAAATAAGACATAAAATTGTAATATGGCTAGAAGGAAAGGCTGTGGGGAGAACTGGGTTCCTTTGGACTGCACAAGACCCTCTGTGTATGCTGGACACCGCCAAGGGTAAATGGTATCAATTAAGGTGTGACTGTCGTGCCCCAGGGGTATCTTTGTGTATACATGGGGGGTGGTGACTTCCTCCTCGGTCCTGACAATAGGCCAATCTGATCCAGACAGTTCCTCACTGAGACTCTCTGCCTAGGTGATTCTAGCTAGGTCCTGTCAAGTTGACAACTAAAACTACCCATCATGGTGGATGTTGGTGGATCTTGGCTGTGGTTCCTCAGCCGTCCATCATGTTTGAGATAGGCTCTGTCATTTGGCTTGGACTTAGCAAGCAGGCTAGGCTGGCTGGCCAGCGAGCTCTGGGGATCCTCCTGCAAGCCTGCATACTAGGATTACAAATGCACAATACTACACCTGGCTCTACACACATACACACATATATATGTATACACACATATATACATATATACATACATATATATGTATGTATATGTGTATATGTATATATATAACTTGTGGACTCAAACTCAGGACCTCTGGTTTACATAGTTGGCACTTTACAGAGTCGGCCAGCACCCTATCCCTTCAGTGTCTTTCAAGAGAGTCCTGGTTTCTTTTTGTCACCTGGGCAGACATGGTGCTAGAGAGGTGCCTGAGAGTTCTACATCTGCATCCTCAGGTAGCAAGAAGACAGAGAGAGCTACTGGGCCAGGCTTGGGCACTTGAAACCTCAAAGGCCCACCCCGAGAGACACACTTCCTCCAACAAGGTCACACGTACTCCAGTGAGGCCACATCTCTGAATAGTGCCACTCCCTGGTGACCAAGCATTTAAATCTATGAGCCTACGGGGGCTGTTCTTATTCAAAGGATTATATCCTCTCTGCAGAAAATCCTGACTTCCGAGAAATCCGCTCTTTCGTGGAGACAAAGGCAGACAGCATCGTCAGGCAAAAGCCTGTGGATCTATTGCGGTACAATCAGAAGGGCCTGACCCGCGTCTACCCCAAGGGACAGAGAGTTGACTCTTCGAACTACGACCCCTTCCGTCTGTGGCTATGTGGCTCCCAGATGGTGGCGCTCAATTTCCAGACTCCAGGTAAAGGTTGAAGGTAGCCAGCCTGTCCAGTGTCGTGGCCTGCAAGCAATGTCACCTGGGCAGCTAGTGGGATGTGGTTGTTTCTGAACAAGTGACTGGGCTGGTCTGTCAAGGCTGACCTTGAATGCTGGTTAGTACAAAGCCCTAGGGACTGACGAAGGGGACAGTGGACACATGGCTGAAGCAGGCTCAGTGACCATGAATGACCTGATTCTGTTTACAGTAAGCAGAAAGCTCTTAGGTTAAAAGTGTGTGTTAGGGCTGAGCCACACCACAACAAGAAAAGGTTTTTTTCCAGTTCACAGTCTTGGGCTTCACAGTGAGATTAAATATCCTGCAACAGGTAAGTCGCAGAGGGGCTTACAGACCCAGGTGTGGTTGGATCCAGGTTTCTGGTGGCTGCCTTCCTTATCCCTTCCTCTTTGTGTACTTTCTTTCCAAGGGCTTCATGCTCACTCTCTAGGATTTATGTAGTAGGGAAAACCCATGCACACAAAGTTAGACTTTGCATCCTATGGATTTGTTTGTTTGTTTTTATTTTTTTCCCTTTCTTTTTTTGTTTTTGTTTTTTGTTTGTTTGTTTGTTTCGAGACAGGGTTTCTCTGTGTAGCCCTGTAGCCCTGGCTATCCTGGAACTCACTCTGTACATCAGGCTGGCCTTGAACTCAAAAATCCACCTGCCTCTGCCTCCCAAGTGCTGGGATTAAAGGCATGTGACACCACTGCCCGGCTGTTTGTTTTTCTTATTTAACAACTGCACCCAACCCAGCTCTAGAAATCTGTAGGTCAGGTCCCATCTCTGTCTAGGGCAGATGCCACTGCTTCCTGGACCCTCCCATGACTCTTGGTCCCAGGTGTAGGTGCACAGCTGTGGGGCAGACATTTCTTCCTCCTGGGGAATATGCCCCCCTACACAACCCCCTGGACCACTGAGCACCTGTATCCTGTGGCCCTGGCCCAGTTTTTCCTTCAGCCTGGTGGGCATGGGCATACTCCCCCGGCATAGGTCACTGTTGTAGTTTTATGAAGCTCGGTTGCTCTTTGCTCATCAGGTGAGACTGACGTTCACTGTAGTTAATAGTTTCTGGTCAAGGCTCTGCTCTTTGAGCAACATTAACTCTTTCCCCTTTCCAACTCAAAGCAGGTTTGCATTAGTTTACCTGCAAAGCGGTCGGTCCACTTTGTATCCCACCAAGCTGGCTTTTTTATTTATAATGCTATCTGCTTGTAATTTGAACTGAGATAAATTTTAAAATGAATTTATTATTGTGTGTGTATGTGTGGGTGTGTTTACCATGGCCCACACATGAAGGTCAGAGGACCAGGGCATATATAGCATGCACACGTGTGGAGGTCGGAGGATAGGGTGCTTATGTCATGGCACACACGTGGAGGTCTGAGGATGACCCATAGAGCCTTTCTTTCCATCTTTATGTGATTCTGGAGACCACGCTCAGGTCAGTACTTGCTCAGCAAGTAGACAAGGTAAACAATGGTTTACCTTGTGGTGCCGAGCAAGCGTTCTCTACCTTGGTCCGTACCCAGTTTCAGTAGATTCTAATTCCTTAAGGTTTACACCCTTCCAGACACCATGCAGGATTGTTTCCTGGTGTGGGATTCGTTCCTAAGACTCCCCATGGGTCCTTGGAGTCAGATGTTGTTTTTGAACAGCTGCCCCCCAGTCATCGCAGGAAGGTCATGTAGCCTGTGCCCTGAGCGCCTGGAGCTGGTGTTGCCTGGCTGCCCCATAGCACCCCTCTGCTCTCTTTTCAGACAAGTACATGCAGATGAACCATGCGCTGTTTTCGCTCAATGGGAGGACAGGCTACGTCCTGCAGCCTGAGAGCATGCGCTCCGAGAAGTATGACCCAATGCCCCCAGAGTCCCAGAGGAAGATCCTGATGACACTCACTGTCAAGGTAGAGAGGGGCAGGTGGGCGGGGCTCCCTGGACACGGGGGAACTCTTGCCTCTTTGTTAAGCCACCATCTCGACAGCATTTGTAGGCTCATGTGGTTCACCCTGAGATCATCCTGGGCTGAAAACCCTTCCTGTCACTTGCCCTAGTCTGGGTGTGATGTGCACTTGGGGTTCATGTGAGGTCAACCTCTAGCTGAGAGAAGAGTTCCTCTCCCTTTTGCCTTAGTGAGGTCAAAGCTTACTCTTTCCCTCTCTCTCTGTCTCTCCCTCTCTGTTTCTCCGTCTGCCTCTTGGTTGTTTCTTTCTCTCTCTCTTTCTCTCTTTCTTTATCTCTTCCTTCCTTTTTTTTCCCTCCTTCCTCCTCCTTTCCTTCCCTTTCTCCCCTTCCCTTTCCTTCTTGTTTTTTTTTTTTTTTTT
>NW_022196905.1:255974184-255983066 GCF_008632895.1 Mastomys coucha
AGGCTGGCCTCAAACTCAGAGACCTGTCTGCCTCTGTCTCCTGAGCACTGGGACTAAAGGTGTGTGCCTCTACAGCCCAGCATGAGCTTTCCTAAATTCATCTGGTCCTTGACATTTTAGGAAGATATGAGAGAGAGAGACAGAGAGAGAGAGAGAGAAAGAGGGAGAACTCCTAAGATCCAGGAGGTTAAAATGAGGTGAGCTGGGATGTAGCTTGGTTTTTGAAGAGCTTGTCTAGTGTGCATGAAGCCCCGGGAGCACCAAGGAGACAGAGGCAGGAGGATTGTCATGAGGGTGAGGCCAGCTTTGTCTACATAACAAGTTTGAAGCCAGCTTAGGATAAATGAGAAGATGAAGTGTTTGTAAGGTCCTTAGTAAATAAGAGTCAGTTATAAACAGACACCCCACTGTCTTCTGTCTGGGAAATCCACTTGTCAAGGTCCCAGGAATCTGTGCTCAGGTGAGACTCTCCTGGTGAATCACATGGCCTGGGAGCCCACTACCACTTTTTATCATCAAACAGTGGTGGAGGGCTAAGTCAGTAAGTATCCTTGCCTCTGAGAGCATGGTGGTGACTTCTCCACTGAATAAGGGTAGCTTTGAACATGTACGGTTGGACTCTAGAGTCTCGGAAAAAAAAAAAAATCCATGAAGCACTACAGTGTGGTTCAAATTCCACCCTCCCAGGGCAGATCTGGGAGAATTCCAATCCTTGCCTTCTGTGTCCCAGGTTCTTGGTGCACGCCACCTCCCCAAACTAGGGCGGAGTATCGCCTGTCCCTTTGTGGAGGTGGAAATCTGCGGGGCTGAGTACGACAGCAACAAATTCAAGACGACAGTTGTGAGTAAGTAGCGGGCGATTCCTGTTTGTGTTGGCGTGCCCGGCAGTGCTAGGGCCGGAGGTGTCTTCCTCAGTCAGTCCCCCTATCTTAGGTTTTGAGACTAGTGTCTTCTCTCTGTGAACCTGGGCCTCCTCGGTTCAGGTACTCTGGCTGGCCATTGGGCTGCAGTGATCTGCCAGTGTCTCATGCCTTACAGACAGGTGCTTGGCTTTACATGGACGCTGGAGTCTACGCTCAGGTTGTCCTGTTTATTACAGTAGGCACTTGACTTAAGCATCTCCCTATCCCTGCTGGACTTTCTCTTTTTAAGGTTAAGGGAGCAGACTGCTACGTGGGTTATAGTTCATCGGTGATGATTTTTTATAATGTACTTTTGCTGTCGTGTGTCTTCGTTTCTGAGCTCCAGCCTGCGGCTGGGGAAACAGAGCCACCTGCCTAGGGAACGACTCAGGTTGTTCAGACCAATTCAGCTGGCCTCTTTTAAAGGTGGCAGGTTTGCTGTGTGTCTTGCCTTACAAGGCTAGTCCTCCACGAGAACTCCCAACAGGCTTCAGAGACACCCCCGCCCCAGCCCACTTCCCTTCTCAGGCCAAGGGGTGGGTAGCTCACACGTGTTCTGCCCACCTCTTTTCTTGGTCCTCTCCCCTTGAGTTCCACTCTACAGTTCCCTGCTTCTCTTCTCCTATTCCAGGAAATGAGACAGGTGAGGTCTCCTGTTGCTCTGGTCTAGGAAGGCAGGCCTGCTGCAGGATGGCCTGCTGCGAAAGAAATAACAAAAGATAAACCTTCAAGGATTCTTAGACCTGGGTGTAGATGCAGATTCATTTGCAAGTTTGTGGAGAGGTTCAAGCTGAGGCTGAAGAGACTGGCTTACCCTGAGGAGGCAGGGCACAAGCATCAGTAACAAGCTTTGGTCTCTTTCCAGACGACAATGGCCTCAGCCCTGTCTGGGCTCCAACTCAGGAGAAGGTGACATTTGAAATTTATGATCCAAACCTCGCGTTCCTACGCTTTGTGGTCTATGAAGAAGACATGTTCAGTGACCCCAACTTCCTGGCTCATGCCACATACCCCATTAAAGGCATCAAATCGGGTAAGGAGCCCTGGTGAAGGCGTTCAATTAGGGGGAGCCAAGTTCTTTGGTCTATGCTGCTGGCTGTATAAGGGAACACACCAACATCTTTCCTGGCTTAGATTAAGCCACAACAGCGGGCATTAAGCTCAGGGTTGGGGGGAAGGTGGAGAGAGGCTGAATCCTTTCAACTTCAACATCTTTGAGGAAACCGTGTTAATCTACCCACAACCTGGCACTGTTTGCTTTCATTTTGAGATGCCTAGGGCATTTTGTCTTCATTAGCAGATGGAGAAATATGTTCTAATACAAGCCATGCATGTCCTTGGCCTGTGTCATAAGGATGAGGCCCTGAGCATCCACAGAGTCCAATTCTCCTAAGCATTCCAAACTTACCGTCCCATACTAGATTTGGAGGCTGACTTGCCTAGATTTCTTTTTATGCTGAACACAATACAACCCCCTCCTGTTGTAGAGAACACCAGTGTGCATTTGCTTGTCACTAAGCCAAAGTGGGTCACGAATGAACCCGTAAATTTGGGCATCTCTCAGCAAACCCTGCCTTCCCCCCATCACAGAAGCTTCTCATCACAGGAGACGGTAATAAATTCAGAGAGAAGGAGGGCTTAGATCTAGATGCATCACCTCCCTCCCAAAAAGCTCAGGGAACATTGAGGAGAAGGAAAGAGAAAGGTCACCAGAGCTACAGAGGTATACACAGCATACAAGACCAAGGTGAGAACAAGCCAGTCTGAATGATAGCTCAGATGGGGGGCACAGGGGCTCATCAAGTCCCACTCCACGATGAAGAGCTATTAGCAACCAATGGCTGCTGGGAGGAGAGTCCCATCCTCTTCAGGGATTCAGCCCCTGAGAGGCTACCCAGCTCCAGGAGATGGCCCCACACTTATACATTAAGTATACTCCATGGATTTTAAAAAAAGAATTCATGATGCTGGGAGGAGAAAGTGGTGGTGAGGAGCTAGGGGACGGATTTGACCAGAGCACACTATATACAGATATGAAGTTCTCGGACAATAAAAACCAGGAAACAACAAAACCCACTCTATTGAATTTTTCCAGGGCAGCTAAGACAGGCCTTGCGAGACCTGGGGTTTTTCTGAAGGTGGCTGTCATAGTTAGGGTTTTACTGCTGGGAACAGACCACAGATACCATTTCATTTTATTTTATTTTTTAAAGATGTGTTTATTTACTTTATGTGAGTACACTGTAGCTGTCTTCAGACACACCAGAAGAGGCGTCAGATCTCATGGTCATGAGCCACCATATGGTTGCTAGGAATTGAACTCAGGACCTCTGGAAGAGCAGTCAGTGCTGTTAACCGCTGAGCCATCTCTTCAGCCCCCAGGGCAACTCTTATAAGGATATTTAATTGTGGCTGGCTTATAGGTTCAGAGGTTCAGTCCATTATTATCAAGGAGGAGCATGGCAGCATTCAGGCAGGCATGGTACAGGAGCTGAGAGTTCTACATCTTCATCTGAAGGCTACTAGCAGAATACTGGCCTCCAGGCAAAAGATGAGGGACTTAAAGCCCACACCCAACAGTGACACACCTACCCCAACCAGGCCACACCTATTCCAATAGGGCCACACCTTCTAATAGTGCCATTTCCTTGGCCAAAGTGCATACAAACCATCACAGTGGCCATCTTTATGTGGGATGGTTTCTCTCAGGACCTTCCTCCCTGGATTTCACATTTAACCTAACATGTAGACCAGCTATGTGGTGGATTTCTTCCTTCCTTATCCACGGCATTGCCGATTCATGAGGCACACATCGTAGATCCTTCTGGATTCCCCAGGAGGTCACTATTCCCTTGTTTCCCAGAGCAGTCATTTTTTTCAAGAGAAAGAAATTACTATCATTTTTTGTCATTTATATCAAATTACCGTCTTTTGATGTTTGGAAGCCTGGGCTCTATTCAATGCTGAACTGGGTCTTTTGAAAACTTGGACCACACCACCCCTTCTTTTACAAAGTTGTTCAGCTTCTGTAGCCATTTTCCTTCTCCCTGCTAGATGCGTTTCCCACCAGCAGATGCCTTAGGGGCTCCTGTATGAAAATGCTGATTTCTGGGTCTACCATGGGATGCTCTGATTCAGCCCAGGGTGTGGCCCTCAGGAATCAGCCTGTATTATGGCCAGCTTCTGGGGGGTGGGGGGAAGGACCTGGGCAGTGCTAAACAAAGGAGGCTGGTTGGTCCCCAGCTGCCCATATTACTGCTGAGGACCCAAACACGAGAGTAAGAGTCTGGGGAAGTGTTTAAAGCCTCGGATTTCTATTTAGCAATTTAGAAATCGCATTTGAGTATGTCAGACAATAACAATGACAAGCACTCCTTGATAGTTAACATACAGGACGGGTAACTTTAAAGTCGGCACCGAGCTGCTGGATGCTGATTCGCTGTGTGCTTGACTATGACTACATATTGCTGCACTATGACTAGCCCAGCAATCAGGGTTCAGAAGTGATGCTGCCTCCTCTCATCAAGAGAAGGGAGTCTTTGCAGTTCTGGTCTTAATAACCTCACAACATTAAAGAACCAGGGCTAGCTTGTTCCTGAACCATCTTGCTCCTCCCCTGACCCCTACCATCCTCTGGAAGATGGGGGAGGTGACCCTCTGGATGCAGTCAGAGCTTGAGGCACACTGACTTTCCTTACTGGGAGGGAAACAATTCTCCTAAGATGAATTAGCTTAGAGACTGAAAAGAAAACCCCAACAAGGAAACATGGAGGTGGATTAATAATAGGAGCCTCTGCCCGGGTTTTAACTAGGAGATAATCACAGCATGGCTGTTCTCCCTCTCCTGGCAGGCTCTTGGCATATCTGTATTCATGAGAGGCAGGAAATAAAATGAATAGTCCTTTTGTGTGGATGGCTTCCAGGGCCATCTAAATTCGAAAATAAACTTTGCCCATTGTTAGGATGGCTGCACTTAAGCTTTCAAACTGGTTGGGCCCGGCTCAGAAGGGAGACGAACTTACTGCACTCAGCTACCTTAATTTCCTTTTCTTTAATCCTTATGGTAATCCTGTGAGTCTCTCTCTCTCTCTCTCTCACTCTTTCTCTCTCTCTCTCTCTCCCTCCCTCCCTCCCTCCCTCCCTCTCAATAATTTTTACTTTTAAAATCTGAGCACGTTGGGCCCTGGAGATGTGAATTCACTCATTCAAGGTCACAGGGTGGCACTTGCCCCCTTGGTTTTCCTTCTCTGTAGACTGTCCTTGAGGGGCCTCTTATTTCAAGTGGGCACTTAAATCCCCCAGTGTAGACCTTCCTTCATGTCCCTTCTCCATGTGAAATAAACAAAACTAAAAATAATACAATTTTCATGGTTGGCAAAACTGAGGCATAGCTTGGCTTTAGTTCACGAGTGGCTTCCCAGAGTTGGGTAGTAAGAGGAGGTGTGAGGGACCACGGGCAGAGCCCATTCTTCCTAGCTCAAGAGGCACATACCTTCACTCAGTCCTGCCCTATAGCTGGGGTCGATAGTTCCTGACAGTGTCCTGGCCACCCCTGAATACCCTGAGGTTTAGTTTATTCTCCCAGTCCATTAACACTAAACTGTCCTCAGGTTGACATATAAGATGCACAGAATCTGTGTCTTAACAGGGTTTACAAGGGGTTAGAGCTATAGAATCTGCACTTGTATCTTAATGGGAGTCACAAACTATATTAAGTTGGACCAGTATTGTGCTAGACTATAGACAGTCTGTGATTATCAACCCAGACAGAAGCTAGAACAGCCAACAAACCAAGCACTGCCTAAAATATCATCATCAAAGAGGTGGGAATAGGTGAGACAATTTCAGTACAGTAGTATTTAGTGAACTCAGAATGTCCCCCAAATGCTACAGGGGGTGGGGCAGGTGGAGGGTTGAGATGGGGATGTGGCCTGAAAGTTTTATACCTACCCCAACTATCATACAACTATAAACTCAAAGGACAGATCCATTTAACATGCACAATTAGGGATTGTGTGTCACATAAGCACAAGAGAACAAAGCCAGGTAACTAAGACATTCACAAGGAAGTTAACTTAAAAAAAAAAGATGGGGAATTGAGCAATTTGACAATATGTTTGAGCTAGGCAGTTGTGGTGCATGCCTTTAATCCTAGTGCATGGGAAACTGAGTTTGAGGTCAGCCTGGTCTATATAGTGAGTTTTAGGACAGCCAGGGCCAATATACAGAGAAACCCTGTCTTGATACAACAACAACAAAACAAATCAACAATGAAAAACATACCCAAGCCTTTCTTTTGTGGAGAATAATGGCTATAAAATAGGGTACAGGGCAACTTGTTTCCAAGACACCCTGTCACAGGGAGTTGTTACTTTATTGCTCAATAAAACTTTTCTTGCTCGCTCTAAAAAAAGTCAACAGGATGCAAATGTTCTATTCATTGGTATAGAAACAATAACACCTGAAAAATTATCCAAAATCGGGAGGAAAAAAGGAAGGAAGGCTAAGGGTTGGTTGGCTGTATCCTTTTCCTTATCATAAACAGCAGCAGCAGAGGAGAGATTCAATAGGTATTGTTTAAAGGTGAGAAGCTGGGGCTGGTGAGATAGCTCAGCAGGAAAATGTGCTTGAGGCCAAGCCCAACAACCTGGGTTCAGTCCTCACAAGGTAGAAGGAGAGAACTGGAACCCTGCATGCTGTTCTTACCTCTGCACACATACACACAAACAAATGTTAACTATACACAAACAAATGTTAACGTATAAAGGTGATAAGATAAATAGGTAATGCAGATTCCCTAAGAGAATGAGCCAACTCGGGGATGGAGGATGGTGTAAGGAAATGGGGCATGTCTAATCTGTGCATCACTAATCCTGGAGGCTCAGCAGATACCATGTAAATGAAAAGCTCTCGGGACAAAGGGGCCATTAGAAGGGATAGCAAAGATGGAAGGTTGTTTGTAAGCTATGAGGGTCCATGCATTGGATCTGTGCTTTTTTTTTTTCTTCCTTTTCTTTCTTTTGGTTTTCTGAGACAGGATTTCCCTGTGTAGCCCTGGCTGTCCTGGAACTCACTCTGTAGACCAGGCTGGCCTGGAACTCAGAAATCCCCCTGCCTCTGCCTCCCAAGTGCTGGGATTAAAGGTGTGCGTCACCACTGCCCAGCTGGATCTGTGCTTTTTATTTTTTTTTAAGAAATCAACCTTATTGTTGAAATTCAAATAAACATTACATACTGAAACAGACCTCTTAAGTCTCTATATCAATAAGCATTTCTGTAGTTAGAGCAGCCATTATGGAGCTGCAGCTTCTTATTGGGTTTTACACTTGCACTATTGAGTGCTTTTATGCACTTCTCTGCTGCCCAAACCAAAAAATTCAAATGATGTAATTAGAACTAGAAAAACCATTAGTTTTATATTGTCTTTCATAACTTGTGTCTGTTACCTGCAGCTAGTCCTTGTTCATTACCAATTATTTGGCCTTTCTTGCTGTCTTTCCTCAGTGATATATTGTATCCACACACGTACGTTTGTTTACATGTATACGGATATTATTGGCTAGGGATCTGTGCTTTTTAAAAGAAACACAAACATCTGCTTAGAGAGGAAAGGCCAGTCACAGTGGTATGCTGTAGGCTAGGGAGCGGGCAGCCTGTTTTCTGTGGATTCCTTTAGCCAAGGCAACCAATCAGCTGTTGAGATGGATTGCTGCAACCAATCAGCTGTTGAGATGGATTGCTGCAAATGCTGTTTAATGGAGCTGGGGGTGGGGATCAGCTCAAGTTCACCTCGTGTCAATCCTAAATAAAAAGACACATTTCAAGGTCCACTGCATGTGGATCCTGGTTGTAAATAGGAAGTGGGTTCCAGAGAAGAGTGATCAATATAGCCATAGACCGCCAAGGGATAGTCAGATAGGAAATCATTGAAGATAAAGGCTACTCCCTAGCCCTGTGCTTTGTGAAGGCCCGAGAGGAGATGGTGAATTGAAGACTCATTCCTGTTCTGACTCTTTGACTGTATGAGTACTTAAGGAATTAAACCACAGTAGTATCAATCACTCGGATTTCATTGAGTAGTAGTCTGTAGATTCTTATTCTTTCTAAAATTGCATTTACTTTTTTTTTAAAGATTTATATTTTTATTATATGTAAGTACACCATAGCTCTCTTAAGACATTTCCAAGAGAGGGTGTCAGATCTTATTAAGGATGGTTGTGAGCCACCATGTGGTTGTTGGGATTTGAACTCAGGTCCTTCAGAAGAGCAGTCACTGCTCTTAACCGCTGAGCAATCTCTCCAGCCCTAAAATTGCATTTATTAATTGTACTTTTGTAAGTACATGTGGGAGTTGTTTCTCTCCTTTCATATGGGACCCAGGGTGTCAGGCATCGCAGCAGGCACCTTTACCTGACCAGCCTAGTTTTGATTTCTTCTGAGCCAACCATTTCTAGTTGGCAGATGTTCTAACTTTACTATGTGGATGTGTTTATCAAGAACGCTAGTCCCTCTCTATGACCTTAGGATGGAACTTGGGCATCTGGGTAGGATGCCCCAGCATGGCACACTGACCTCTCTACCCTTGGAATGGGTGTGCCATCTCCACAAGAAGGCCCAGAGCTGATGCTGATGGCCTGCTGTTGGCTCTTCTCTTTCTGTTTCTGCTCCAGGGTTTAGATCAGTCCCTCTGAAGAACGGGTACAGTGAAGACATCGAGCTGGCATCCCTCCTGGTTTTCTGTGAGATGCGGCCAGTCCTGGTGAGTGGCAGGCACTGACAAGTTGGCCAGGGGTGGGAATATAATGGAAATGCTCTGGGTTAATGAGCCAAAACCCTCCCAGGACCAGTCAAGGTTCTGGGTGTTTCCCCTCAGCATCCTCTTTTGAGGTTTGCTGCAGGATCCTGGAGTGGGCTGTGATGGGTTTTGAGTCGCGGCAGAAAGCGTCTGCAGACACCAGGCCCAGGCAGTTTCATGTGTAA
>NW_022196905.1:255994600-255995093 GCF_008632895.1 Mastomys coucha
TTGCCCTGGTGACAGGTCTGTGGACCCGCCCACATATCTGCTGCAGGCAGGTTCTTGATGCTAACAGGCTGTACAGTCTGTGTGCGGGGAGAGGTCCTGGGAAGAAGTTCCTCATGGTTCCTTGTTGCCAACAGCCTTTTGGCGACAGATGGTGCTTTTCCAGGCAATCTCACCCTTTCTGGATGTGTTTCCCATCCTGTTGGTCTTGGGTCATTGCTTCAAAGGGTCTGTGTGGGGGAAGGCTGGACCCTGATTCCCATGGGGTGGTGACTCTCTCTGCACTAGAGGGAGCCTTTGTCTTGAAGAGTTCTCTTTTCTCCTTTGACAAGCCAGCCTGGCTGTGGGTTGAAGTCACTTTCTCACTGTGATCAAGACTTGACAAGAAGCACTGTCAGGGAGGAGAGTCTGTTTGGCTCAGAGTTTGGTGTGGTATTGTCCACTGTGGTTGAGGGAAGCATGGTGGTTCTGTAGTGTGTGGGGGGGGGGGGGGGGG
>NW_022196905.1:255995112-256021416 GCF_008632895.1 Mastomys coucha
GGGAGAGTTTGGACAGCTTCCTGCTGAGGAATCAGGGAGCAGAGACTATATAGGAAGTGGGGCTGGGATAAACGTCAATGGCCACCATCATTGACTCTCTTCTTTCACAGCTTTGCCACCACCAGGTGGGGACCACATTTAAACAAACACATGTCTGCATGGGGTCATTTTACATTCAAATTGTAACATGTAAATGTGGCAGGAAGATCTTGGCTTCACTGAAAAATACCAGTGAAGTTGGAAACCCATGTAGCAAGATTTTTTTGTTTCATTTTCCTTTCTTTTATTGAAATTAGTTTTTTTTTACCCAATATATTCTGATCATGGTTCCCCTCCCTCAGCTCCTCTGACATTCCCCTTATCGTCTCTCCCATCAGAATCCACACCCCTTCCATCATTCATTAGAATATAAGCAGGCATCTAAAGAATGATAACAAAATAAAACAAAACAAAACAAAACAAAACAAAACCAGAACAGGACAAAACAATGAAACTGTAAGAAAAATAACCCAAGGAAAAGCACATGATACACACATAGGGGCAGAGACACACATATTTGTATGCACAGGAATTCCCTAAAAATCTCTCCCAGTTTTGTATGTGTGCGTATGTATATGTATATATGTGCACATATATACACACATACACACATGCATGTGTGTATGTGTGTGTGTGTGTGTGTGTATTGCTCTGTCAAAACCATATGGGACAAAGCACCTTCAAGAATGTCATTGATTTCTTTTGTGTTGGCCATCTACTGCTGGCCATGGGGCTTAACCTTAAGAGAGTGGCTTGTATCCTCAGTGAGACAATTGGAGATATGGGTCCACTTCTATCAGAGCTGGGACTTGATCTGGTGCAGACCCATGCAGGCCCTGTGTATACTGCCACAGTCTCTGTGAGTTCATGTGTGCCTTGGTCCTGTTGTGTTTAGAAGGCCTTGTTTCCTTGGAGTCTGCCATCCTAACTGGGTCTTACAAGCTTTCCACCTCCTCTTTCAGTGTCTTTCCTGATCCCTAAGGAAGGGATGGTAAAGAATCCCATTTAGGACTGAGTGTTCCAAGGTCTCACCCTCTGCACATTATCCAGCTGCTTCTCTGTTCTTTTTAATCATCAGCTGTAGGAGGAAGTGTAGTACAAAAAAAAAAATGCTAAAAATCCTGGCGCAGGATTTCTTCCCTACCTTAGACCATTTATATTCCCAGATGAAAGACGTACACAACCTTTATATTTTTAAACAGCTTTAGGCAGCACGATTACTGGGCAGCTGCTTACCCTCCATGTTGTGAGAATCTACTTTCCTATTGATAACCCCATGTTATCACTGATTATCTACTATTTTCCATCTAGGTTGCTCTTAACCCAAGAGAACCCACGTTCTCTTGGCCCTTAGCCCATGGTGGTTCCTCTTCTCCCTCCTGCATGCTCCTTTTCTTCTGTGGTAACTTATTCTTTCATTTCCTCCTCTTCATGGTCCCCTCTCCCCAAGCCCTTGAAACTTCAATCCCACCTATGTCTGTTCTGCCCAGCTACTGGCTGGTGGCACCTTTATTCACTAATTAGAATTAACTGGGGGCGGGAGTGGGGGGAAGGGGCCCAGGGGCTGTGTGCAGACTCCAGGTCTTGAGGGCCTGCACTTAGCATTACAATAGACAGTAAAAGACAAAACTTCCACCAGAAGCTTCTTTGATGATGGCTGAGCAAAACCTGATCTATAAATATAGCAGATTGTCATTAAGAGGCATTTATAGCTATATCCCTACAGTAGTATTTGGTATGCACCCCCCCCCCCAGGTCCCTGGCCTATCTGGTCTTCAGTTTTTAGCCACCCAAGCAGTGTTGGGAACATGAAGTGAGCCTTAAATCAGATGTTGGTTGGTTACACTCAGCAGCTTTGTGCCACTGTTATACTAGAGCATCTTGCAGGTTGGTCATTGTTACAGATAGAAGACTTTGTAGCGGGTTGATGTTTACTCTTCTCGTTTGACATCCCACAGAGGGCCTTTGAGTATCATGAACAATAGTGCACAGGGGTAAGGGCTCTAGGTAGGCACTGGCTCCACTTGCTGGTATTCAATGAGTTGTATAGGTGTAGTTTTCAGCAATAGAGCCGTCACATCAGTTTGAGGAGAGCAATTAATAGCCTTGGCAATAGCCTTGGTTGCTTGCAGGTTCCCAAGGGGTATTTCTGGCCAACAACTCCTCGATTAGATGGGACCCATTCTTGGCATTGGAAGCATCATTTGATGATGAGAGATGACCAGATGGGCCTCCATCTTCCACATCATTTGACAATTCCATTCAGATTGACTTCATCCATGTATATATTTTAAGAAGCTTCTATTGTAGTTAACTATACAATCCCTTCCATGGCCCTTAGTTTCAGCCCTCCCTGTATTCCCTCTGTCACCTCCTTCCCTCCCTCTCTCTGTTTGTTCCTCTTGCTTCTGCCCTCCATCTGGAACTATATATTCTATTTCCCCTTCTTAGGGAGATCCGTCTTTCCTCACCTCCATTCCCTTACTCTCTATGTAACCTCTGTAACCTCTGTGGTTATACATATTATAACTTATCAAAGACTTAATAGCTAATACCACATATAATACATACCCTATTTGTCCGAGTCTAGACCTCACACAAGATGATTTTTTTTCTAGGTCCATCCATTTACCTGTCAATTTCACCATTTCATTTTTTAAATGGCTGAGTAATATTGCATTGTGTAAATGTACTACATTATCCATTCACCCATTGATGGACATTTAGGCTGTTTTCAATTTCTATCTATTATGAAGCAGCAATGAACACGATTGAACAAGTGCTCTTACTGCAATGCCTGGCATGTGGATAATTCATTTTTCCATGACCCTTCATTCTTCTACCAAAACCCCAGTAAGCTTGCCATGAGCCAGGGAATTCTATAGCCACCTACATTTCCCTTTGGGAAACCTAAGCTAACTGTGACCATGGGCCCCAGTGTGCTGCCTTATGGTGATGATCTTGCTTCTGGATCTCATTGTGTTTCCTGGTAGGGGAACTGTTGGCCTGTGATGCCCTATGGTGATGATCTTGCTTCTGGATCTCATTGTGTTTCCTGGTAGGGGAACTGTTGGCCTGTGATGTTCTTTGGCTGTAAGAATTAACATGTTGGCAGTTTCTTGATTGTCAGTTCCTGGAATATAGCCAAGAGCTTTCAAATGGGGCAGGAGGGGCAGAACTGGGAGATGCTGTTTACAATCATTGTGGTAGTTCAGGAAGTGAAAACTGCTGAATTTATAGCCAGGCATTGGCGGCACACACCTTCAACCCCAGCACTTGGGAGGCAGAGGCGGGCACATCTCTGTGAGTTCCAGGCCAGTCTGGTCTATATAGTGAGTTCCAGACCGGTCAAGGCTCAAATGAATGAATGAATGAATGAATGAATCTATTCTGAAGGTGACTCCTAGGTGTGAATACCTGGCTTCCTGGTATGGTGGTTTCTCAAGCATTCATGAAACATCAGGGTGAAAGAAGACATAAAAATAAGGGAACCAAGGCAGGAGGCAGAGAGTGACAGACAGTAGTTGGCTAATGACCCAGTCGGCTCAGGGTACCACCACTCTCTAAATAAGATAACCTCAGGATGAGGAAATTCTATCTGAAGGGGACGGATAATAGAATAGTTTCCATCTTGAAAATAATTTTAAGTGTCAAACTAAAAAAATACAGTTTTCACTTGAACCTTCAGTGAGGCCCCCACCCCACTCCAGTCAATTCCATGTTCTTTCTATGGTAGAAAGGCGGGCAGGAACATTTCTATAAGTTCCTTCCTGTACTGTGGCTGAGTAAGCAAAATGCTTAAGCCCTCACAGGTCTTAAAGTGTTGCTCTTCAGAATGAATTACGTACAAGCCAACATATCATAAATGAGACCAAGATGCTTAGTAGATCTATCAAGATAAATTTCCTTTTGGTATGATGGCTTACCATGGGTCTGGGGAGATGGGTCAGCTGGTAACATGTCCACAGGCAGGAGGACCTGAGATTTCTCATTCTTGACACTCATGTAAAAGCCAGGGATAGCAGTGCTGCTCTGTAATGGCAGGGCAGGAGGTGCGGAGCAGAGGACTCCTGGGGCCTGCTGGCCAGGCTAGCCAATCAGTAAAATCCACGTCTGTGAGAGCCCCTGTCTCAAACATAAGGTGGAACATGAGGGAGACATCCAACATTGAGCCCTGGCTTCTACACATACATGTGCATACACAGCAAAATACAGATGTACACGCATGTTTACACACAAACCACCACAGATCACATTTAGAAAAGAGAAATCAGTATTGGGTTTGTTTGCTTCCTTCATTTCTGTGTGTGTGTGTGTGTGTGTGTGTGTGTGTGTGTATGTGTGTGTGTGTGTGTATTCACACCCACCTCCAACCCCCAGACTTTGGTATTGTTCAGATTTGGTACCAGGATATTCTTTGTAGCTGTTCAGTAGCATCTGTGCCTTTTGTCCACTAGATGGAGGCAGCTCCCACTTTACACAACATTCCAAGCTCTCCCGGCACTGTCCCACATCTCTCAGGTGGTCATATCCTTCTTTGAGAACCACTGCTCCCAAATGAGATTCAAAGCACCTTTCTATATAATAGATTCTGCCATTAAGTAGATTGGCCATAAGCTCAGTATTCCTCCAATACTTAGATGGGACCCATTTACCCTTCAGGCTCTCAGGCCCGGCTCCCTTAACTTATGTCTGAATTATTCGCTTAGGCTTCATTCCCAGTTGCGGAATGAGTGGGACCGGATAATTTAGCAGGATGGTAGACCTAAACCTTGAAGACAAGGAAGCTAGAAAGAGGCTTTGCTGAGTCAGACTCGATGCCTTTCAGCCCGCTGCAGAGCGCTGGCTTCTTCCTCTGTGGCCTTGGGGGAGGGGAAGCTCTGCTGCCCCTAAAGTCCATCTGGAGGTAGTTCATGGGAAAACCAGGCAGCAAACGTGGCTGCGGAAGACAGTCAGACAGCACTTTTCGAAGCTGTTGTAAACACCCCGAAACCGGCATCGATACATTATTAGGAATCATTGATAGCAGAAGAAACGAATGTATTTGAAAGAAAATTGTGCTCAGCTAGCCTTGGCTACCTTGATGAGGGATGCCTGATACGTTGGAGACCCCAGGGTTGAGTGAGGGAGACTGAGGGTGGGAAAATGGTTCTGAGTGGAAAGTCCCCTCTTGCAGGTCAGCTCTTTAAGAGGAGGCCTCTGAGCATGTGCAAATGTCATCTCTGTGGCTGGCTCCTGAGCCTGTACTTAATTGTACATCTGTCACCTGGTTCCGTACCACCTCCAGCTGCCAGTTGGCATTTCCCTCCAATGCCAGGATGAAGGTCTCCCCCGGAGTCTGTGCGAGCCACATGCGCAGTATGCTAGGCTTCTTCCTTGATGTCTAGGGGTCCAGCCCTGCTGGATATATCACTGTGACCTCCAGAGTCGAGGGCCAGCAAGACTTTTCTGAACAAGAGATTGATCCACCGAGAGACCTGATGGAATTTTTCTCATGAAGTATTTGTTGAAATAAAGCCTAAAGCTGCAGAGGTCTGTCAATAAATAATTCAAATCTCTTTTGAGGTGGCCATTTACCCACCACAGTTACATTATGGACCCTTGGTTCCTTACCGTGTTTGCTGAATGTATGTTTTTAAGGAGTGTTTTAGCAATTAGGATATTACATGCTATATTTAATTTGGGGAGCAGAGTTAAAAAGGAGGGAGGTTAAAAAAAAATCCCCACAACAGCTTGCTTGTAGCTTGTCATCTCCTCTGCCTGGTCTTTTTTTCCTGCACGTGATATTTGTGAAATTGGATTCGCACGTGTGTGCCCTTTTTCCCCTTGGCAGATGGCTTGAAGAAGCACTTCGCTGGCATGTGATTTTAAAGCCCTCCATGCTTTGTCTCGTCAGCTACAGGTCCCTGAATCACTCAGCCCCTCTTCTGTCGCCGCTGGCCGCTGCAGGTGGTGGCAGGTTTTCTTGTTTTTTCCTTTGTTGACTTTGTAAATAGTAGAAGTCTCCACATAACTTTTTTTTAATTATTATTAAAAATATTCCCTATGGGCTAGATATTTGGCAGTGGAATAAATAGAACCAAGAATAAAAAGATGCTACATTTAAAAGAGGGGGACAGTGGTTCTTAACCTGTGGGTCTCGACCCCTTCGGGGGTCGCATGACCCTTTCACAGGGGTAAAATATCAAATATTTATATCACATCAGATATTTACAGTATGATTCATAACAGTAGCAAAATTACAGTTATGAGGTAGCAACGAAATAATTTTATGGTTGGGGGTCACCACAACCTGAGGAACTGTGTTAAAGGATCAAGGCCTTAGGAAGGTTGAGAACCACTGCTTTAGAGGAAATGTTTTCTGAAAGTCAGGGCCGGGTTAGGTCAGTCTTGACATTTAGGGGAAGGGAGTCTCTGCCTAGGTGACCTGCTTTTGGGGGAACAGAACAGAGTGTGGAAGCTTACACACACACCCCCTGACTATCACCAGGGAGCAAGCTGGTAGTACCTGGTGGGGATATTTAGAAAACCAGCTTCTCTAATTAGCCTGGTTTGGGTTGGAATACGCTTTGCTCTGGGCTGGTAGGAGACAGGAACAAGGGGTAGTAAGAACCAGGGAAGCCCAGCCTTGGCTCTCCAGCGAAAGGCATAGCCCAACAGAAGTGTTCCTGTTTTGGAGAAATACTATGATACATTGGTGGCTTTGAAAATCATGAAATGACAGAGGAATAAAGCCACCCATGAGGCAGGGAAAGGACGTACACATAAATCCAGAGTCCCGGAGGACCAAGGATTGAGCTGGTCTGGAAGTTTTTGAGATTGAGAATGATTTTTCTTCTACTGGGGAGGGACCTGGAGACACAGATTAAAACCCTCCTGGTGCTTCACCAGCTAGAGTTTGGCCGTGTCGGCTCCAGAGAGAGAGACTGCTGTGCTTGCCTCCCCAGATCCATTGACAGGACATAGATACCAATCAGACAAAGCTCCAAGCTGTAATGGAAAAAAGGCCCACTGTGCAGCTAGAGTGGACAGCAGGCGGTAGAGCCATAAGACGGAAGTCACAGGCACACTGGGAGCCACCTCATGGAGCCCTGGGAAAGGATCTGGAACTGCAAACAGAAACGGACTCTGACCTCTTATGTAATGAAAATCTCTGTGAGTTCGAGGCCAGCTTGGTCTACAGAGCTAGTTTTAGGATAGTCAGGGCTACACAAAGGAACCCTGACTCGAAATACAAAATGAAACAGAGAAAATTTCAATTTAAAGAAAGGTGCCTGTTTAAGGCAGAGTGCTGAAGTACTTCAGAATCTAGAACAACACTGTTAGAAAGGGAGACTGTTGAGGAATTGACGGGCTGGGCCGCTCTTCAGGCAGTTAGCAGAGGGACGGTCACTATAGGTACGTTCATTTGATTCAGCGGGATGAATAGAAAATGGCTGATACTTCCAAACATGCTTGAATGTGTATAAGGTAAAGTCTAGTATTGGACTTGTCCTCATTAGCCCTGGAGACTGGAGGACAAGGACATGCCAGCTGCAGACTGGCAAGGGGAGTGAATGCAGTGTCCAGTCCCCATCTGTCAGGACAGTAGGACAGTACTGATGCCCACATGGGACCAGAGAGATGCTACTCTACAGATGCATTCATGGGGCTGGGGAGACGGCTGAATTTGGATCCCAGTACCCATGTAAAAGCCCGGCTACATGGAAAACATCTGTAATCCCAGTGCCCTCTGGGAAAAGTGGGAGATCAGGCAGATCCTCAGAGCTCAGGGGCCAGGTAGACTGGTTAACCTCTGGCGTCTGTGAGAAGCATCATCTCAAAAGTAAGGTGGCCAGGCGTGTCGGTGCACACATTTAACCTCAGCGCTGGAGAGGCAGAGCAAGGTCCTAGCCGGTTAGGGCTACATTGTGAGATGCTGTCTCAAACGTAAATAAGAACGTGGAGAGTCATGGAGGAAGATACCCGACACTGACCTTTGGCTTCTGTTTACACCCACATGCACAAATGCGTTTCTGAGTTTACAAGAATTTTACCGGAAGCAAACCCCTATGTAGCCCTCACATAGAAACTAAACTTCTAGATGATAAGGTGCAGAGGTGGGAAAACGAGGGGATTTCGTGGTATAACTGCATCTTCCAGAGGCGAGAACCCCTCTGGTTAAGACTCTGTGATGGTATCAAGGAAGAATACACGAAACACATGCACTATAGTGAAAAATCCTGCAATCTGAAACTAAAAATAATCAGCACAAACAAAACAAAACAAAACAAAGCAGGTATAATAAACGACCTCTGACAAGGACAGGCTGAAAGTGCTCTGCAGAGGGAAAAGGGAGACTTCATTCTTGACATAAAAGAATGTGAAATGCCGCTTTCACGGGGGATTGTTGAAATCACAGGACTCTTGAAACGCATGTGTCATGTGAGGGCAGCAGGGAGGAAGTCACCACCAGAAGCTTAACCATGAGAGTGAACAGAGGAACAGATCAGGACAGGAGTTCGAGTGTGTAGTAAGCACAGTGATATGGGCAAGCACTTCCATCAAACTGGGCAACAGGGCTGGACTCTGATTGGGGACTCTGATTGGAGAAGGAATGGGACAGTTTAGGGTTTTCAAAAAAAGCCTAAGATCAAATTACAAAAGGCAGGAATTAGATGGTTGGAAATGGATGGAAGAGTACTGGAAAAAGCAGTAACATAAAGTAAAACTAAAGATGGCCAGGCACGGTGGGGCACACCTGGAGTCCCAGCTAGTCAGTAGGTTGAGGCAGGATTGCTTGAGCTTGTAAGTTTGAGCCCAGCCTGAACCACATGTTGAGACTCTAAGAAATACAAAATACTATAAAAGCATCGAGGAATGGTATATAATGATCGAGAATGCCTAGTTTCCAAAGGACGTGACAGTGGAAAGCTCGTGAAGTAAAAGCTAATTCAGATTCAGGACACAGACCATTCTTTGAGCCTGCTGAGGCACTCTGTGGGGAAAGATGCTGGTTTTGAATCCTGACTACTTGAGTTCAATCCTCAGGACTCGCAGGGTGGCCATAGGGAACTGACTCTGCTAAACTGTTCTCTGACCTCCATGCTTGCACTGTGGCACATCTCGTGCCCCTAAGTCAATAAATGTAAAACTACAAGAATACGCTTTCATAGTCCGGGTGAGCCAGTCCACACGAAAATAAGCCCACAGAACCTTGACTTCAGAAGTAAGCTTTTACATTCTGCAAATGGATACAAATCTCTTTACCTCTTTGTCTCTATGAACTTTCTTGTGTCCTGGGTCAGAAAGCAAACCTTCCTGTACTTTTAAACATGGTGACCTCCCTGAGTCACTATTTGCCTGTGATACCGTATAAGTTGGACAGATGTTGAGAATGCTTGGCATTCGAGAATAAGAACCCCAAGGGCTGGAGAAACAGCTCAACAGTTAAGAGCACTGGCTGCTCTTGCGGAGGACGTGGGTTTGGTCTCCAGTACTCACGGGACAGTCCACCCAACAACTGCCTGACAGTTCAGTTCCCCGGGGGTGTGGGGGGGTGGGGGCGGGTACCAGACATGCACGTGTGAAATACTTATACACATACAAACAATAAAAATAAATCCCCAAAGAAAAAATATCCTAAATAAGAAGCCAAAATTACTTTGAAAATCACTAATATATGCTACACCTAGGCAGGCAAACCTTACTTTCCCGTACTTTGTACATGTTGAGAATTTTGAAAACTGAGGCTTGGGACTACCCTGCGTGGAGCCCTTCATGCAGGCTTTCCTTAGCAGCTCCTGATAGCTTTGTGTGGCCCTGTGCCATCCGAATCTATTTTGGATTTTTAGCATGTGGTAGATTATTATAGCCATCATGGAGATCTGTGATCTCTGATCTTACTGTTGTGACTGGTTGGAGGGTACACCCATGTGAGGCACTGAATTGGTAAATGTGGATGTTCTGATTGCTCTATGGATTGGTCAGTAGTATCCTTCACCACTCCTCCTCTAGCTTTTATCCCCTGAGATACAGGTAAGAGGGCCAGTTGATAAAATGTCCCAGGGACAAAAGAGTCACATGTCTGTCACTTTAGATCAAAGCTAGAATAGGTTCAGCCCAGGGTAGGAAGAGATATCAAGAACAGAGACAGGCCGGAAGCCAGGCCTTGTAATCAGTCAAGCTGTGAACACTAGGGAAAGGCTCTTGGGGGTTGGGGTTGGGGTGGGGAAACTACTCTTATAAGCACAGGCAATGAGACATTTCAATATAGAGAATGCGCCAATGGTTGGGTAGATGACCAAGGCAGCCACAGCATTCACTGAATGGAAGTCCTGACTCTCCACAGTTCTGCAAGCAAGCTACAGGAAAAAAAATGGCAGTCTGCAGGGAGGTTTGTAGCCTTTAAGGAAAGAATCCAGTCCAGAGCGTCACGCTGGAGATGAAGCAGAGGGTCCTGATGCAGGAGAGCCAGCCCAGTCACTGGCAGTGTGATCGCAGATGAAATAATCTGCTCTCAGAAGCCATGGTGGATTCTGTGGCTATAGAGAGACGTCAATGCTAAGCTGCCAAAGACAGCTCGCCTTAGGTAAGGGCTAATGTAGCTGCTGGCTATATGTGAAGAGCTAGTTTACCATTCTAAAAATCCAGGGCCCCCAGGGATTATCTTAAATCCGCTCTGCACTCCGAGGCTTGGGTGACAGCACATCCATTTACGACATGATTTACTGAAGCATTTAAGCCCCGCCATTGAGACCTCAAAAGAAAAATTCTCGTCTCCGGTATCACTGCCTATTGATGGTGCGCTGGTCACCCAGGGGCCTCGTGGAGATGGATGGCAAGATTCATGTTTTCGTGCCTGCAGATGCAAGATGCTTTCTGCTGCCCACATATCAAGGGGTAATTCTGACTTCTGAGGCTTATTATTTAGGAAATGCATTTCCTAGAGCTGTGGCTGCCGGAGTTATTCTTCCCATGGAGAACTTTCTGGGAAGGATTTGCTCTTCTAGAAGCCATTTAGAACATCAGTGATTCTTGAGAGGTCAAAAAAGCAGCCTGTAATAAGCCAATGCCCATTCACGTGGATGGCCCATGGAAGTAACTGTAGATGGGCCATAAGACCTGACTCAGCAAAATGCTACAGCAGCAGTTCTCAACCTTCCTGATGCTGTGGCCCTTTAATCCAGTTTCTCATGGTGTGGTTGACCCCCCCCCCCCAGCCATAAACTTATTTTTGTTGCCACTTCATAACAATTTTGCTACTGTTGTGAATAGTAATGTAAATATCTTTGTGAAAGGGTTGTTTGACTCCGCCCTCCAAAGGGGTCACAACTCACAGGTTGAGAAACACTGCACCACAATCATATGGTAGCACTACTCTGGAGGAGTTGTGTATGGATGAGCCAAGAGCGAGGGCCTCTGGAGAAGATGCTGCGTACATCCGTGAGACAGCAGCAAGCATATAGAACTGCAGTTAGTGAAGCAGCGGCTGGGGGTGATTGGGAGAGACTCCAGCTTTATGGAAGTTATACAATGTGTCAGCAGCACCTGGTCCTCATCCACTTCGCACTTGTCGCTAACCACAGAAGTGTAACATAAGACAATTAAAATTGTGCATGTGTTGATGTGCGTGTGAGATCAGGTGCTAGAAGATTGTGTTGGATCCCCTAGAGCGGAGTTACGGGTGGCTGTGAGTTGCCTGATATGGATGTTTGCAACTGAACTCTGGTCTCTGCGGGATCAGCAGGAACTCTTAATGCCTGGGCCATCTCTCCAGCTCCCACCTTGGTTTTTTGAGACAGCGTCTCTCACTGGCATAGAGCTTATTAATTAGGGTAGGCTAGCTGGCCGCTGGTCTTTGCCTCCTGGAGCCGATATTAAGTTTGTATCACTCTGTTCAGGGTTTTTAACATGGGTTCTAAGGATCATCTTCATGCTTACAACCTAAGCTCTTATGGACCAAGCATCTCCCCAGCTTTACTCTGCCCTTTAAGCCCCTTGAATGATATTAGTTGTCTATCACCGCCCCCCTCCCCTAACCCCTGGCCTCACCTTGTGCCACCCTTTCTTCCCTGTGAACATACACCTGCATAGACACCCATGAACGTAGGTAAAAGGCAGAAGTTGATCTGACCTAGTGATGAGCAGATTCAACTCAGAAAGGCACATGATGCTCTTCTGTTTCAGGTTTCATAGTAAAGCCACATTTGGAAGACCAAGGGTTGTAGCAGCTGCTAGCTTTTGCGGTAGGCAATGGTGGTAAAGCAGAGGCCAGGGAGTCCAGAGGAAAGACTCCAGTTTGGAAGGAAGTTCTACTATGTAGCAAAAGTCACCTTTGCTTAAATTAGACCCTGGCCTCCAGGAGCACCCCAGTTGCAAAACCTCCGCCCTCCATTCTTAAAGGCACTCATGGGAGACACAAGGTGTGTCTCCTATACTGGCTTGGAAGAAGTCACTCACAAGGTTGTTCTCCCCACCCCCAACCCCCAGGAGAGTGAAGAAGAACTCTATTCCTCCTGTCGCCAACTGCGGAGGCGGCAGGAAGAGATCAACAACCAGCTCTACCTGTATGAGACACACCAGAACCTTCGAGGAGCCAACCGTGATGCCCTTGTGAAGGAGTTCAACGTTAACGAGAATCAGCTGCAGCTGTACCAGGAGAAGTGCAACCGGAGGTAGGTGTAACCATAACCACCCAACCTCCTCCATGCCCCCTCCAAGCCCCAGAGTCCTGGAGCTTCTTGGAGTGACCTAGAAGCTGCCTAACACCTCAAGCATCTGCTGTTTCACTCACATAGAACTGTTTTCTCCATGGACATTTTGGTCTAATAATGAGGATAAATGGTGAGCACCAATTGTTCCCGGTGGTTGTGCTGGGGATCAAACCTGGAGCCTCGTGCATGGCGAGGCAAGCACTCTCCTATTGAGCTACTCTGACTACAAACTTTGAAATTGTTCTCATTGAGTGGTCAGCTGTAGGCTAAGTGATTCAGATCTGACATGAATTCTCCCCAGGGGAAGCTTCTGGTTATCCCCCAGACATGAGGTGGGTGGGAGAGGTAGCCAGTGATGCCTCATGTTCCCGACCAAGCTTCCAATGAACTAACCTTCAAAGAGCACTGTGTAAGCTCCGCCCACCAGGTGTGTTCTCATTGGGTCCTTAGAAGAGCCGCCATTGCCTTGTTTACCAAGGGGGAGTAGGCATTCCCCAGAGCCTCCTCCGCTCAGCCACAAGAGACCTTCGAGGTAGGGTGGGAGTTACCCACTGATGAGACTCAATCTCCTTTATTTCAGGCTGAGAGAGAAGAGAGTGAGCAACAGCAGGTTCTACTCCTAGAAGCCGTATGTATGAGCACGCATGCGTATGGTGTTCACGAGTGCATCTGGGTATGAGAGAGCTTTATAATCAGCCCCCAGGAAGAGATTGATCTGTGACAGTCATTGTCCTCTCTGCAAGCTACGCATCATAGAGATGACAGTTCTGAAGATGCCCCTTGTGGGCAGGAGAAGTTGAGACCTTCCTGCTATTTTAACACCTTGGACAACTTTCTTAACTTATACTACTCCTGATAGAGGATCCCCAAACTGTGTGCTTCATGTTTTGTCCTTCCCTGTTCTCAGCCTCATTGAATAAAGACAACAGTTTCATGCTGTTAAGCGTTCTATACCCGATCTGTACTATAAACAGGAGTTCCTCTGAGGTGAACAAGATTCTGCTGATGACCCAGGTAACTGATTTCCACGGAAAGTGAGCTGAAACATGGGGAACTAATTCATTAGATTCCAAAAAGAATTTCGGCTAAGAGGCAAATGATTCTACACTTAAGGCCACTGTATCCCACAGGACCCCAAAGGCTGGTCAGGGGCTCACCTCAATGTGTGTTAACTACCACTGGCATAGCAGTTGGCTAGACAGATCTGCATGGAATCTGAAGAAATGGTGGATGGAGTCTGCCCTTAGGACATTTTTTTGTCTCACAGCTAGTGTTATTGGGGTGTTAGGGTGCTAGCTTCTTACATGTCCTTGTTGTGCCTGCCCCAACTCATCACATCCAGGGTCCTCTTGAGTCTGGTAGGAGGCTGCTGCCAAGGTCCTGGAGCCATAGCCAACAGCATCATTGCTGGTTAAAACAGGAAACTGAAAGGTAGGTTTACAGGAAAATTTCTCTGGGTTATCGAACATTCGGGTGCATCAAGTTATGCTCTGATGGAATTGATGTTAGAATGTTTCAGGAATCCTGTGTCTATTCCAGGGAAGCAGGCATACCTACTTAGTCCACAGTTACCTGTGAGACATCATTCAACACACTTCAGGATTTAACAAGGTGTGCCAGTGTGTACATGTGGGAGTGTGTGTGTGTATGTGTGTGTGTGTGTTTGTGGCAGTGCTGGGGACTGAACTCAGGCCCTTGTGCTACCACTGAGCTAAGTCTCCATCTTTATAAAACTCTTAAAGGAGAAGACAGACAAACAGTAAACTTACAGCCTTCTCAGTGAGTGAAGAATTGACTTAGGAAAGCAGGTGTAGCTATGAACAGCTGAGAACTGGTTGTGGGTGGAGGAGGAGCCAACAGTAAGAGTGGAACTGTGGCAGAGTGGAACCTGGGGTCAGAAACCCTCTGGGGCCTCTCCCCTCTGAGTAATATCCAAAATGGCAGGCTTAATGTATGTGTTGCTGGAGAAAAGATTAAAAACTAGCTCTCCCTGACCAAAGGATCCTGTCCCCTCATTTTCCAAAAGTTTCCTGAGCACCGAGCAACCTCCAAGCTAACTGACCTTGGAAGAAAGCCATTTGTTACTGGGTTCAGGGGCCACATCCACCATGAGCCCCTGAAGACCTAGGAGGAGTGTTATCTTGTAGCTCCTCTGATCACAACTTTGTATTTCATTTGGTAATTGACAAGGAAGGAAAGGAGTCCTCCTTTAGCCAAGTAGAAGGCAATGGGGATGACTTGGGTGAAAGGCTGGGTGAAGGATGCAGGGAAGGACACAACAGGCTCCATAGCAGCTTCCCACTGGCTGGGACCAGGTAATGGCCCCTTCTTATTGTATCCTCACCTGTGCACAGCAGAACTTGGACTGCCGCCATCCTCCCATCCATCCTTGCTCTGTTTTAAAGTCCAATTGCTAAGTCTGGAGTCTTCATTGCTTAAAATGGGTATCTTTGCTACTGTATCAAAGAAAGTGAGAAATGGCCAGTAGGAGGCAGCAAGAAGCATCCCTCTTACAGTGAGGTGTGAAGGCTAATGAGACACACACTGCAGGGCAGCTGTACCAGTGAGCTAGGAAGAACATTCTCCTCCTGTCCATCACTAGAGGGCACTCGTGAGGTTCTTTTGTCCTGAGCTTGATTGGGTCCTGCACTGATTTGGTTCTTGGTGGTTGATGCCAAGGTCCTAGTTGGTTCTCTTACAGAAGGATCCCTTGAGCCTGTCCTGATGCCATGTGTCCTTGTCTGGACATCGTGTGTGATAGCAGCAGCACCGGTGACCACAACCATGGACAGTGTCATGTAGAGAGGATAGAGCCAGGCTGACTCCATGACAGGCCCCAAGCTGGCAGTTTGGGAGACGAGTCCTTTGTTTCTGTTTCCCATAATTGAAAAAGTCCAAAACAAGTCAATTCCAGGGAAAGCTACCCTCCATGGGCAGCCAATCAGAAGCTGCCCCAGCACTTAGTTTGAGTCAAGTATAGTTAATCAGTAAAAGTCCTGCAGATTCCCCAGAGCCTTAACCAATCACAAGGCATCCATACCCCTGGAGCTAGAGCCAACCCACCAAGGGAAAGAAAGGTAAAAGTCATCCACTCCTACCCTGCAAAGTCCACGCCTCTGTCTTCCATTCCAATCCATGGTGGATCCTTGCATGCAAGTTCTCTGAAGAATAGATGCTTTTTGCCATCGCATACTATTTGAGTCTGGGGTATCATTCTTCACCAATCGACCCTTACAGTGTCACATTGGTTTGCTCACCATCCTTTGGGACGTTGGTTATGACATGAGAAAATACAAAGCTGAGGTGGCAAAGGTCACTGGGCATGGGAAACTTCAGTAGACAAAGTTAGACAGTTTGTGTGCTTTAAGGCTTAGGAATGCAGTAATTAAACGAGATGTAGAGGCCTGCATTTCCTAAGGTGACCCCAGGATCCTCTAGCCTAGCATGGTACATGCATCCAGTCTACTGTAGAAAATGTTTGAGAGCAATTAAAAAATCCTTTTAAAAGATTTTATTTTTAGGTGTGTGCACATGGATGCAGTACCCACAGGGGACAGCAGAGGGTGTTGGATTTCTTGGAATTGGAGTTAGAGGTGGTTGTAAACACACAATGTGGATACAAGAAACTAAACCAGGTCCTCTGTAAGACCAGCTGGTCTTGACTTCCAAGCCGTCTCTCCAGCCCCACCCCCAAACATGCTGCTCCTTTTAACAAAACTGCACAACAAAATCTAGTCATTTATATGCTTCCTGATCAAGTTACAACCTAAGTAAAAGTCACTAGGGCCAGGGATCTTCTTCCTGTTGTTCCCTTTCTTTCCTGAGACTCCTCTAAGCAGAGGATGAGTTCTCACCTTAGGAAAGCTCAGACAATAGCACACACGCCCTTTCACATCCAAGCCCCAAAATGGTGGTTCCTGGCCTTGGCTTTTGCGAATAGGCTGAACACCTGGTGGATTTCTGACTTCAAACACTGAGAATTTCATAAATGAGTCACACAGATGTTTTAACATGTGCCTATGAAGAAGAGCCCAGCAATGCTGCTATCCTGGAGTGCCTCAGCTCTGTCTCCTAACCCATGTGAGCAGGGCTCACTGCCACCCCTCCCCACAAGAAACGTAAAAGGGAGAACAGAATAGTGGCCCCACTACGTTGGTTCCTTTCCACAATGGTAGTGCTGACCCAAAGCCAGGGGGTATGAGTCACTGGGAGGAAGCGCCATTGTCTCATGCTTCCAAAGTATCTTCTTACTGTGTTTAATGATTCATGTGTTACCACTTGTATCTTGTAAGTTTTTATTGATCAAGCTCTATTATTAAATGATTTTAAAGCCTTAGAAAGCCTCGTGATCAGTGGATAGATAATATGTAAATTTTGTTTAATAGGTACAGTTAAGTGGCGTGAAAGCCCAGAGTAATTGGACCTCAGATGTGGTGGTGGTAGAAATGAGATGAAAATAAAAAATTCCAGGAGCATCAGGGAAGACAGGAAAACTTCCTACTGAAAGTTACCTCCTCTGAGCTGGTTTTGAAGGGAGGGTGTTGTCTGTCAATCAGAGCATCCTGAGGATGTCTGAAAAGGAATGTTGCTCTTATGTGAAGATGAAGTGTCTACATTGTATCAATTTTGCAGGTGTGTAAGAGGAAAAATTTAGATGTTGATTTAGGAATGTTCGCAGGGCACACACAGTAAGAACCATGTCAGAGGTAGCTGAGAGGCAGCACCGTAAGACTGCTGATCTTGGGCCCTTAAGTTCTATTTTGAATTACACTAAGCAGCCAGAATGGCTACAAGGAGCCCCAATCTTTTCAATTGTAACAAAAATGCATACTACCCTGTACATGGGTGACACCAAACTTGGAGATAACCCCAAAGCTGTAGCCATATAAGTGAGTATTCCAGAAAGCTGTTGGATGACAAAGTTGGCATTTAGAAGTCACCCAGTGATGCGACTTGGGTCTTATTTAAATATTTTAAAGGGATTTTAATTTGGTTTTTAAACTAGGTAGATTTGTGCCCTGAGTGTGAGTTTGTACATGTGAGTGCAGTGTCTGAGGTGGCCAGAAGAGGGAATCAGAACCCCTGGAGCCAGAGGACAGGCAATAGTGAGCCTCCTGATGCGGGTGCTGGGAAACAAACTCAGGTCCTCTGTAAGAACAGGAAGTACTACTAACCACTGACATCTATCGAGTCCTTGTCTTGGGTTTTTAAGTGTCAAAACATCAAACACCTCCTTCAAGAGTCAAAGCCCATAGTAATTGTATCCCTCAGAAATACCCACATTTTCACCACCCCTCGCGCACACGCACGCTCCTTCTCTGTCCTCGCGCCCCTTTCCTACACTTTCCTCCTCTCCCGGGTTGAGGCAGCCGCTCTCCGCGCGGTGCATTCTGGGCAACGAGGCCGTGACTGGGCAGAGGCTGCCAGAGAGGAGTTGACTCACCAGCTGCCGCCAGCGAGGCCCGCCCACCCGTTCATCTGGCCCTCTGCCCTGTTCACCATGCAGCCTGCTTCTGCAAAGTGGTACGATCGAAGGGACTATGTATTCATTGAATTTTGTGAAGACAGTAAAGATGTTAATGTAAACTTTGAAAAATCCAAACTTACTTTCAGTTGTCTTGGAGGAAGTGATATTTTTAAGCATTTAAATGAAATTGATCTTTTTCATTGTACTGATCCAAATGATTCCAAGTATAAAAGAACAGACAGATCAATTTTGTTGTTTGCGAAAAGGAGAATCCGGCCAGTCGTGGCCTAAGTTAACAAAGGAAAGAGCAAAGCTTAATTGGCTTAGTGTGGACTTCAATAATTGGAAAGACTGGGAGGATGATTCGGATGAAGACATGTCTAATTTTGACCGTTTCTCTGAGATGATGGATCACATGGGTGGTGATGAGGATGTAGATTTACCAGAAGTAGATGGAGCAGATGATGATTCACAAGACAGTGTTGATGAAAAAAATGCCAGATCTGGAGTAAGGAGTGTTGTCATCGCCTGGATTTTGAGAAAGGAAAAATAACTTCTGCAAGATTTCATAATTGAGAAAATCCCTGAGTTTGATAGCTCTAAAGGCAGATGTGCTGTACTTGCCTCCTTTAACCCATTTGTCAACCTTTTTTTTTTTTTTTAAAGGCTTCACTAAGGGTTGATTATGTACCATTGTATGGGGCAATTTAAGTCAGCTAAGGCAATATCCTTAGTATGGACATTTCCCAGGATTCTATGAAGCAGTTGAGATCCTAGGCAACTGCCACAGCAGCCCTGATGAATAATTGCATTTCATCTAAGTCTTCTTCCATCATAATAGTTACTTACACATTAGGAAAGCTCTCAGCTTAGGGAAAGATAAAGGTTGTAGATCCTAGACCATGGACTTAAAGGAGGCGGAAACAAATTGGCTAATATCTTAAACTGATACCCTGCCATTCTTCCAGGATACCTTTCAGAATTATTCCACTAAAGTTTATTTATTTATTTTTTTAAAAAATGTACTTTACATCATTGTATGTGATCATTTGTCGGTGTTCAGGTGTATTTTAGCTAAAACTAGTGGATGCCCTAACTTAGATGGTTTTTGAAGCCTATATACATTTGGTATTGTTTGGCCCTTAAGCTTTTACATCTCTTAGCATGGAGGACAAAGAAGGCTGTACATTGCTGCTTGAGAGTATGTACATTGTAGGCCAGGTTTGTATTTGTATTTTCCACTCAGTATGGCAAATGAGTGGAAAAGGTTAATACACTATTGGATTTTTTTTTTTTATTTCCTGTTTTGATTTCAGCTTATGCCCTGGCTGGAAAACCTCAATTTATGTTCATGACAGTGGGGATTTTTTTTTAAATGTCTACATTCTTTCTAATAAACTGTTGGAAGATTAAAAAAAAAAGAAAGAAATACCCACATTGCTGATTTCAGCAGGCTTGACAAAGCTGCCCGTGCAAACTAGTGTCTCATTATTAAAACTTAATTTTACATGAAAATTATGTGCTTGTGCATACACAGAGAAATACATGAGTGATATCAGCCATTGTTAATGTGATGTTAAATGTTACATTAGAAAATATAAAAACAATCTGATAAATACAGTGTCTGACCGGAACTTTTTTTTTTTTTTTTTGGCCTGACATTCTGCACTATTTATGCTCCCAAATGAAATGAAGAAAGGGTTCAGCCACGAGAAGAGTAAAGTCACACTCCCCTCCCCACCCCCACTTTAAAGAAAATTCTCCATTTTATTTTTACATTTTTCCCCTAGGTGATAAGTCCATTTCTTTCAGCAAGACTCTCTCTTTAGAAAACCACAGTTACAAATAAAAACACAACTCACTTTCTGAAGAAACCCACAGTTATAAATCAACACGCGGCCTGTTCTTCCATTTGTTGGCCTTTGGAAGAAGGGTTAGAGCCAGAAAGAGCAAATAAGGTTGTTGTAAGCATTCATGTTTCTCAGAAAAGTGGGGGGATGTGCTAGGAGTGTTGATGTGGTGGTTTGAATATGCTTGGCACATGGGGAGGGCCACTATGAGGAGGTGTGGCCTTGTTAGAGGAACTGTGTCACTGTGTAAGTGGGCTTTGAGGGCTCCAAGTGCTCCACCCAGTGCAGGAGAAAGAGCCTCCTCCTGGCTGCCTTCAGGTCAAGAGGCAGAAATCTCAGCTCCTTCTACAACATCAAGTCTGCCTGGATGCTGCCACGATTCCTGCCATGATGATAAACCTCTGAAACTGTGAGCCAGTCCCAATGAAATGTTTCCCTTTATAAGAGTTGCCTTGGTTATGGTGTCTCTTCACAGCAATGAAACCCTAAGATAGTGGGTCATGACATTTTCTTGTCAGCCAGCATCCCTGGCACACAGGAAGCCATGTTGCTTAGCCATCAATAATCATCAATCAATAATCAAAGTTAGTCACTCCAGCCTGAAGACTTCAGAATAGCTTATGGCAAACCTCTTGGTAGCACATGAACAAGGCATAGGAATAAGCAAAGGGGAAATTACAATTGTGACATAATCATCTTAAAAAAGGACAAGAACCGACGTCTACAATTCCATCAACCCATTAACAAGGGACTGTGGGAAAAGTTGCTATTGGGTCAAAGGAAAATTCAGAGAACACACAGATACAAACACAAACAGTCTAGAGTGTCTGAGTCTACAGGATCCCCACACTTCCTGTTGTTTCCATAGTGTAAGTGATTATTGTCCATTGATACATACATTGGATCCTATGGACACTCAGCTGAGCATTGTTTTATGAATTCTGATCACTAGTGTGATAGTTTTAACAGAACTTTCCAAAGCCTAGAAACACCTGGGAAATCCTCAGTTGATGAACTGACCAGATAAGGTTATCCATGGCCATGTATGTGGGGATCGTCTAAAGTTATTGATGCCCATTGTGGGAGGTACCATTCCCTAATTAGCGAGCTAGATCTTGAATAGTAAAAGCATCCATGTGTTTATTCTCTCTGGTCTTGACCATGGAAGTGGTCCTTTAAATTTCTGCCTTGACTTTTCCACAGTAATGGACTGTAACCAAGAAGTGTAAGCCAAATAAATCCTTTCTTCCCTGGCTTGCCTTTTCTTGGGGCATTCTTTCTCAGCAACAGACACAAAACAGGACAACTGGTCTGGCCTGTTTTGTGTCTACTGCGGTTATTTTTATATCGTTCCTGGATTTGAAATCTGACCTCTGCCTTATACTACACTTAAGTGGGTGGGTGGGGCAATTGGGCCAAACAAAGGTGTCAGTTTGATCCTTCACAAAGAACTAAAGCAACAGATGCCCAGCTACAAACAGAAGGGGAGCAGCTTGTGAAAAAACACAGAAATAAAAGGGAGGAAATGAAAGCCGAGTAAGATCCAGAGCCCTTGGGCAGCAGCATAGCAAGGCAGAGGTCCTCACCTGTCGCCCATCTCCACAGCTGGGAGTCAGGAGGAGGCTGGTTTCCCTTCTGTAGGAGGCAGGATGATAGAAAGGGTTCTAGCAAAGTATTAGTGCAGATGCTGGCCACTCCTGGCCCTGTAAGGCCTCATAGCCATTGCAGAGTTATAGTCTAAAAGGGTTTGAGATCTGCATAGTAGCTTGGCTTTGAAAAATGACTCTGCTTGGCTTGCTATGAACTTGCAGGGTCTTAAAGCCAGGAGCTATCTTAGAGATTCCTGAAAATTCCCTTCTGTAGGACCCCACAGACATCTTGCTTCGCTGGTTCAGTGGGTGGTTGCCTAAGGAGACAGAGGTCGTTCATTGACACAGACACATTAAATGTTACAGCATGGGGTAACACAGAGGATGTCACCCCCAAGACATGGGAGGCATAAGACTGTCATCTATGACTGGGGCCTGACTAGTCACATATGGTTTGGTCTGAGTGTTAAAGTTATGGGGTGGGGTTGCAAGAAAGCAGGTTGGAGCTTGAAGACATCTTTCAAACTACTACATTCAGACAGTAATAAAGAAAAAAAAAAAAGAGAGAGAGAATTCCTAAGGTATTAAGAGCACCATTAAAAGATCAAATGTTTGTGTGATTGGCAAACACTGAGAGTAAATGTATTGACCTGATACACATGTATGAAGTCACTTAATTAAAAAAACCCACTCAGTTAAATAACAGAAAACCCGCGCACTCCTGGGAAAGACAAGAGCACTGCATTGGCTGGTTTTGTGTGTCAGCTTGATGCAAGTTAGGGTCATTAGAGAGGAAGGGACCTCAGTTGAGGAAATGCCTCCATGACATCCAGCTGTAAGGCATTCTCTTAACTAGTGATCACTGGGGGAGGGCCATCTCATCGTGGGTGGCGCCATCCTTGGGTTTTATAAGGAAGGAGGCTAAGCAAGCCATGTGAAGCAAGCCAGTAAGCAGCATCCCTCCATGGGCTCTGTAACAGCTCCTGCCTCCAGGTCCCTGATCTGAGTCCATCCTCTGAATTCCTTTGGTGAGGAACAGCAATGTGGAAGTGTAAGCTGAATAAACTCTTTCCTCCCCAACCTGCTTCTTGGTCATGGTATTTTGTTGCAGCAAGAAAAACCCTATGACAAGCACCTACAGGTGGACACCCGACAAAGGTGACTAGAAAATATGCTCAGCTGCCAGGTTGGAGCCAAAGGTTCAGGGCAGAATTTTAGACCACACGGGAGTAACATGGCAAGTCGTTTTAAGGGCACGCCTGTTTGGCTGCCAGCAGGCTTCTCACACACCCTATAGGCTAAAAGACAGAGGGTGGTGTTTTGTATTCTGAAAAAAAAATTGAATGAAAACTAATTGCCAATCAAGGTTAATATAGCCAGAAATCCTATCTTAAGAACAGAAGGAAGTCTATTCTAAAGTTGGTTCAAGGTAGAGGGATACTAAGAGAATTGAAGACTTTAGAGCAATATTCATACAGATGGTTTTTAGAACCAAGGGACAAAAGAAGACCTTCCAAGGTGAGCACCAACTGAGGAGGTTCAAGACTATGTTAGAATCCATGCTTGAGGGACTCCTTCATGTAGATATGGACGAGAGAGAAAGATGGAGAAGATCCAGTAAAGATGCTAATCTAACTGGAGTAGATACATAGGTAAACACAGAAAATAATCAAACATGACCAATACACTAGACCATCAAGCCATAAAGAGCAAACCAACCAACCAACCAAAATAAAAGAATTTCTCAAACTAGGTAATTAAAAAAAAAAAAAACTACAGGAACAAGTCCCTATTTTTCACCAACAACTTGAGTATAAATGGTCCCAGTTGCTCATTTATGATATGTATGTACAGACTGGCTGAAAGGGTTATGACCCAACAGTGTGCTGAGAGGAAAAAAAAAAAGGAATTCAAAACCAAGCTCGAGTAGTTGTGCTCACAACTAACACTGACTTTCAGACAGACAGTGAGACAGGAAAAGATGGTCACTGAGTCATGGCCAAGAGAGCAAATCAGCAGGATATTATTACAAGACTGTGGATAACTCAATGTTTAAAGGATTTGATTTTGAAGTGTGTCTGTGTCTGTCTGTCTGTCTGTCTGTCTCTCTCTGTGTGTCTCTGAGTGTGTGTGTCTGTCTGTATGTGTGTGCAGTGTCCCCAGAAGGCCAGAAGAGGGCGTTGGGTCTGCAGTTGGGTCTGAGAGTAAATGTATTGACCTGATACACATGTATGAAGTCACTTAATTAAAGTGTCACCTTTGTCGGGTGTCCACCTGTAGGTGCTTGTCATAGGGTTTTTCTTGCTGCAACAAAATACCATGACCAAGAAGCAGGTTGGGGAGGAAAGAGTTTATTCAGCTTACACTTCCACATGGCTGTTCCTCACCAAAGGAAGTCAGAGGGGATTCAGAGCAGGGACCCGGAGGCAGGAGCTGTTACAGAGCCCATGGAGGGATGCTGCTTACTGGCTTGCTTCACAGAGCTGCAGTTACAAGTGTTTGTGTGGGGCCCAATGTGGATGCTGTAAAATGAATTCCAATCCTCTGCAAGAAGGATTATGTGCTCTTAATGGCTGAGCCATCACTCCAGCCTAAGATCTAAGATTATATGTATGTAGCATGTATGTATGTATGTATGCATGTATGTATGTATGTATGTATAGCACCAATAAACCTAAAGAGATACGTAAGCTCCCGTAAATGATCCTTGGGCATTTCAGCATCCTACCCTTACTACTGGATTCACCATTCAAACCCTTCCAAATGAGCAACAGAAAAGCATAAATTCTATTATAAGGTCAAATGACTCAACAGAGATTCACAGAACATTCTATCTAGCAACTGCAGAGTGGGGAATTTTTTTTAAGTAGCACATGGAACCTGCTCCAAAATAGAGCATGTATTAGATCACAAAGCAAACCACTCACCACCTTGGAGCCTGCGAAGGCCTGCTGGGAACAGGACTTCTACCAGGTGTGATCTCTATCCTCACCAGGGCTGGCCCTCAACACGACTGCGTTTCCTAAATTAGCAAAATGACAAGAGCAATCAGCACAATGGGAAAGACAGTGTGTGGCTTCAAGCTGTCACATTGATTTTTCCAGGGACAACCACTGGAAGGGAGAGCTACCTAGAGACAGACATTCAAATTACATGATCAGCTTCGAGAAAACGAAGAACAAAATATTTGCCATTGAAAAACGAAGACAAATAGTGCTTTGGGGTTTAGGAGTGCCTACTTTACACAACCATCCATTTGAAATGCATTGAAAATGTCTAAAAAACCCCCCCAAAAACTATGAATGTGCTCTCCGGGTTGCTGGCTGAAATATGGCACCTATGAGCAAATTTTGCTGTGACCTCAATGTTGGTACTGGGAGTTTGATGTAGTATTGTGTGACACAGTCTGTACCAGTATTTATTCTTCTGCAAAATGGCTGCTTGTGGAAGGAATTTCCCCAAATGGTCACAGTCTGATAGATGGCTTCTGTTCTTTGTTTGTTATAGATACAGTCAGGAACTGGGCACTTGGGTTTCACCTTGTGTCTTTCCTCGTATTTATCTGTGTTTGATGAAGTACATCCTTTAGACTACTCCACATTAGAAAACCCACTCTCCTACCAGCCAGTCGGTCTAGTTGCTGGCTACCTCAGAGAATCATTGACGAACAACACTTTCTTTCTTTTTTTTTTTAAGATTTATTTATTTATTAAATGTAAGTACACTGTAGCTGTCTTCAGACACACCAGAAGAGGGCGCTAGATCTCATTATGGATGGTTGTGAGCCACCATGTGGTTGCTGGGAATTGAACTCAGGACCTTTGGAAGAGCAGTTGGTGCTCTTAACCACTGAGCCATCTCTCCAGCTCGAACAACACTTTCTTTAGCAAGGGAAATTCTACACATAGTGATGGATGAATACTATTGCAACCCAGAATTTAGGGTTTCTTAGTGCATTCTACTATAGATGTACAAAATAGGTTTTCTCCCTTCAAAGCTAGTTTATAATTATTCAATTTTAATTTTTATATGTGTATGTCTTTTGTGTGCGCGTCTGTAGGAACATCACATGCATGCAGTGCCTGTAGAGGCCAGAAGAAGGCGACAGATCCCCAGAACTGCTGTGAGTTGCCATGTTGGTGCTGGGGACCAAACTTGGCTTCTCTTTAAGAGCTGACAGTGCTCCTATCCACTAAGCCATCTCTCTAGGCCCCGAATTTATACTGTTAAAAAGCATTCACTCGAGCCGGGCGGTGGTGGCGCACGCCTTTAATCCCAGCACTTGGGAGGCAGAGACAGGCGGATTTCTGAGTTCGAGGCCAGCCTGGTCTACAGAGTAAGTTCCAGGACAGCAGGGCTACACAGAGAAACCCTGTCTCGAAAAAAAACAAAAAAACAAAAGCAAAACAAAACAAAAATAAGCATTCACTCACTTGGGTGTGCAATATAAGTCATAGCAGATTGAACACCCGGTACCTCTGCCTTCATCTCATATCCCACCATTGCTTTGGGCCAGTAACTCTGTGCAGACAGGTTAATCATTTGTGGGGTGGTGGTGTTTACAAGACAACTAGTAGGAGCTATCTCATCTAATCCATCTTCAAGGCCAAAGGTACCAAGACAAAAGCACTGGCGGTAAGCGGGGGAGGGTTGGAGACGGGGGG
>NW_022196905.1:256021528-256030994 GCF_008632895.1 Mastomys coucha
TTCCTGTCAGGCCTGGATCATCTTGCTCCAGACTTTGGAGGCACCTAAGGTCTCCAGTCCCGAGCCAGCAGTCACCCTGGATTACAGGAACAGCAGAGCCTCACAGGTCAGGCCACCCTCCAAATGAGGGCAACTATCCATGGTAGGGAGAGGTGTGCCCTGGAGCAGAGTCTAGAGTTTGTCAGATTGCTCAGTCAAATGAGGACAGTGGTAATGCCTTCAATGACCAGCAGAGAGGAGAAATACAAGTCTCCTGACACTGCTTGTCAAGGTGTTTATTGTTGACAAGCCTGGCCATGAGTCCTGCAGGAGGGAGCTGTGTTTACTTACCCCACAGGACCTCTGGATATGGACCAAGGTCCAATTAGAGGACAAGGGCTTTAGGCTATCACCATGGCCAGCCTTAAAAATCACAGCTAATTGACCAGATGTCTGAGGAAGCCTCCATCAGCTGATAAAAGCTATACTCCCACTATTTGACAACTACATAGGACACAAACCTTATGCTCTGTTGTCTACACCACACCACTTTGAATGATTGTGAGACCTGCAGATAGTCTTTGTCGTGGATAAGATATATATGGTACTCAAACCCACTAAGCCCAGGGAAGAGGCTACAGGGAAGGTTACCCTACAGAGCTCAGCTGGGAACATACTCACTGTCTTGGTTAGGGTTTCTGTTCCTGCACAAACATCATGACCAAGAAGCAAGTTGAGGAGGAAAGGGTTTATCAGCTTACACTTCCACATTGTTGTTCATCACCAAAGGAAGTTGGGACTGGAACTCAAGCAGGTCAGGAAGCAGGAGCTGATGCAGACGCCATGGAGGGATGTTCCTTACTGGCCTGCTTCTCCTGGCTTGCTCAGCTTGCTTTCTTATAGAACCCAAGACCACCAGCCTGGGGATGGTACCACCCACAAGGGCCCCCCACCCTTTGATCACTAATTGAGAAAATGCCTTACAGCTGGATCTCATGGAGGCATTCCCCACTGAAGCTCCTTTCTCTGTGGTAACTCCAGCCAGTGTCAAGTTGACACACAAAACCAGCCAGTACACTCACCATCATGACTCAGGAATCAACACCACACTTCACACCACAAGGAAAAAACCGCTTATTGAGAAAGTCTTTACACAAAAGAAGAAGACAGAGCTGTCACAACAGATGCATAAACCCTAACACAGAAATATAAGAAATACAGAAAACAAGGCAACATGATGCCCACGTTGCCTGGACAATGGCAACAACAAAAAGAAAATGCCAGAGCAAAATCACCTAATGATCATAGGTGCAGAAATCTTCAATGAAATATTTGCAGATTAAACTCATTGGCACAATAGGAAGATTACACACCGTAATCGTGTTGGCTTAATTCCAGGACCGCAAAGAGGTTCAAGACACTCAAAATCAACACATGTAGTATAAAAGAATAAATAGTCAAGGCTTAAAAACCACATGACCATCACCAAAGATGTCAAAAGAACATTTCATAAAATCCAACTTCCCTTCATGGTAAAAGTCCTGAACAAATCTGGTGTAAAGAGATCACACCTCAACATAGTAAAGCCTTCCATGGCAAGGTCATAGCTTATGTCTTACAGAGGAAAGGAAAAGGAAATACTTTTCTAAGATCATGAACAAGCTAAAGGTGCCCACTCTCATCACTCTCACCAATACATGTCGAGAATCTCAGCAGAGCAAGTAGGCAAGAGAAAGGATTCAGCATGGGTGAGTAGGAAGGGGGAAGGGGGATTATTCTTGTTTCCAGATGATAAAAGCCCATTAAAGACTCTAGCAAAAGAGCTGATAGACAGATCATAGGACACAGAAACAACACACAAAACACAGTTGCTAGCCTACCTATTAGTGGAGTTAAGTAAATCAGGGAAGGAATGTGTGGTGGTTTGAATATGCTTGGCCCAGGGAAGGGCACTATTTGGAGGTGTGGCCCTGTTGGAGTGGGTGTGGCCTTGGTGGAGGAAGTGACACTGTGGGCGTGGGCTTTAAGATTGTTTTCCTAACCCTGTGGGAGCCAGTCTTCTCCTAGCCGGCTGCAAATGAAGCTATAGGACTCTCAGCTCCTGCATCATGCCTGCCTGGATGCTGCCCTGTTCCTGCCTTGATGATAATGAACTGAATCTCTGAACCTGTAAGCCAGCTTCAATTAAATATTGTCCTTATAAGAGTTGCCTTGGTCATGGTGTCTGTTCACAGCAGTAAAACCCTAACTAATTCAGAATCCTATTTCCAATAGACACAAAGTCATAAAATACCTAGCTAAACCTCAGCACATGACAGATTGATGCAGCCCTCAGACCTCAGCTAGGCACAAAGACCAAGTTTCCGTATCCGTGACCGTGCCTTGAACTCACAGAGATCCACCTGCCTCTGCTTCTTGAGTGCTGGGATTAAAGGTGTGCACCACCATGTTTAGTAGTAGAGTTTCACTTTTTATATCTAAGTAACATATTTAGAGGTGTTTTTGTTTGTTTTGTAGTACTCTTTTGAGATACACCCATTATAATTCTTTAATAACAAACTAGTTCAAAGCAGAGATGACTCTTGAATTTAAGAGGTCATTAGGGGTGGGGCCTTCAGGAAGGAAGGAGGGAGGGGTTTGAGACAGAGTAGATAGATGGAAATGGTCAATGCATGGTTTATTTATGTATGGATGTACAGTAATATAGTTTGTATTATTAATATGTGTTAATAATCATAATAAAAACTATAACAAATGCAAATATATAAAGGAAATAACTGGGAAATAAAATAAAAACTAAGTATAATAAAAAAAACTTCAAGAAATAAAAAATATTTCCTATATGTTTATTAATGGGTCAATAGGTGAACAAGATGTGGTCTAGAAACACAGAGGAATATTATCTAGATATAAAAAGTAAAACTCCACTAGACGTGGTGGTGCATACCTTTAAACCCAGCACTCGAGAAGCAGAGGCAGGTGGATCTCTGCGAGGTTAAGGCCAACCTGATCTACATAACAAGTTTGATACAGCTAGGGCTATATAGTGAGACTCTGTCTCCAGAAAAAAAAAAGTTTTATTTAAGGACTGAGAGTGGAACTTAAGGACACTGTGTTCAGAGGGAGAGTCAGACCCAGAGTTAGAGTTGCATCTGCATCTTCTCACTCACACAGATGATTAGGATGGAGATGAGAGAAGGGAACCTTTGGGGAGTGGTTACCAGAGGACGGGATGTGCACAGGGGTGGGTGGGAGGTGGTGACAGTGGTGCAGAGAGGGTGGTTAATGTGTTTGGGAGCACAGTTGAGAGGAACAGAAATGATGCTCTCCAGCTGGACAGGAACACTTAGCAGACTCAACTGCACACTTCGAAACAGCTATCAAAGATTTTGTTCCCAATATAAAGAAGTAATCACTATGCCAACGGCTGTCATCTGCTCATTAATCACAGTAAGCATGTAACAAAATAATATACCACACTTCAGAATATCAGTAATCTGTGTGCCAATAAACACGTCTTAAAGAAAAGCATTTGAATACATAGAAATGAGGGCGGGGTGGGGGGGGGGGGAAGGGCTGGCGAGATGGCTCAGCATGTAAGAGCACTGATTGCTCTCTTCCGAAGGTCCTGAGTTCAATTCCCAGCAGCCACACACATGATAGCTCATGGCCATCTGTACAGCTATAGTGTATTCATACACATAAAATAAATAAAAAATAAATCTTTTAAAAAAAAAAAAAAAAGGAAAAGGGGCTGGAGAGATGGCTCAGCGGGTAAGAGCACTGACTGCTCTCCCGAAGATTGTGAGTTCAAATCCCAGCAACCACATGGTGGCTCACAACCACCCATAATGAAATCCGATACCCTCTTCTGTGTACTCATTTATAATGATAAATAAATCTTTAAAAAAAAAAATGAGGGCTGGGCCAACGCCTCATTTGGGGGTTGACTCATAAGTCCTGTGCGGTTTCAAACCAGGGAAGAAACAATAAGGGTGTCTCTAAATTTCTGAACTCAGAGCAGAAAAATCTCAATAATTGTTTGTCTTCTAGCTTAGACTCTCTGACTTCAAAAAGTTCTCACTTTCTGTGTAGAGCCTGAAGCAACACTGGATGGAGACAGTCAAAGCCACAATGTCTTAATGTACAGAGTGGATGAGACAATTCTGTCATACCTGTGTGCTCAGCTCTCCTCATCTGGTCTCTAGCCCAGCATCCCTAATTGTGTGCTGAGCATCTGTCTCGACTGCCTCAGAACTGACTGATATGCCTTGAAGTCTTCCCACATCCCACCAGCTCCCTCATGCGAACCCCTGTACTGCTCTCTGAGGAGCCATTCTTAATTAAGGACCCATGCGCAGGATACAGAAGGGCTGCTTGTCGTTTAATCCATACAAGTCTCCCCAGGGAGATAGCAGGAATGCATTATCTCCTCTTTACAGATGAGGGGCATAATTGTGGAAAGTCACACTGAAAGGAAGAGGTAGATTGGTCCTGGGAACTGTAGAGAGAAGGCTCGGTCGGTAAAGTGTTTGCTGTGCAGGAAGGAGGATGTGAGCTCATTGCTCAGTACCTACACAGATCAAACCCAACCCAACAGGAACAGTGGCATATGCTTGGAATCCCAGCACTGGGGAACTGAAGACAAGATGAACCCTGGGGCTTGCTGACTGACCAGCTGTCTTAGTTAGGGTTTTACTGCTGTGAACAGACACCATGACCAAGGCAACTCTCATAAGGACAACATTTAATTGGGGCTGGCTTACAGGTTCAGAGGTTCAGTGTATTATCATCAAGGTGGGAACATGGTGGCATCCAGACAGGCATGGTACAGGAGGAGCTGAGAGTTCTACATTTTCATGTGAAGGCTGCTAACATAATCCTGACTTCCAGGCAGCTAGGATGAGGGTCTTATAAAGCCCATACACACAGTGACACACCCACTCCAACAAGGCCACACCCACTCCAACAAGGCCACACCTATTCCAACAAGGCCACATCTCTAACAGTGCCACTCCCTGGGCTGAACGTATACAGACCATCACAGGCAGCCTACCCTACCACTCCATCTCTAGATCAGTGTTAGATCTTGTTCTGAAAAACCAGGTGGATGGTGCTTGAGGAACATCCCTTGAGGTTGTCCTCTGGCTTCCATACATATATACATGAACACACACTGAAGAGGCAGGTCCTAGAAAGGCCCTCAGAAGTGCTAGCGAATGCCCAAACCCCACTTCCAAAGGATTCTTGCAAGGAAAGCCTCAGACACTCCTGGAGCTCTGAAGGAAGGTCGCATTTCTGCAGAATGTCAGCATTTAGGGGGAGCTGGATGCTGCATTCCTTTTTTTTTTTTTCTTTCGGTTTTTCGAGACAGGGTTTCTCTGTGTAGCCCTGGCTGCCCTGGAACTCCCTCTGTAGACCAGGCTGGCCTCGAACTCAGAAATCTGCCTGCCTCTGCCTCCCAAGTGCTGGGATTAAAGGCGTGCACCACCAATGCCTGGCTAGATGCATTTCTATTCTTGAAAGGTTTTCTCTTGTCTGTGTCCCACCTTCAGAGTGGTTCAAGACTGCAGGGAAGGTAATGTCTACCAGCAGTGTGTAATACCTGGGCTCTGTGTAGCAGAAATTATTTAAAATCCCAGCCCAGGGCTTCTACCCCACCTTGTTCATTGAGTTCCCAGATGAAAAACACACTCACAGTCTTTTTATTCTTAATATGCCTGAAGCCCCACAATAGCTGGGCAGCTGCCTACTACCTTCCATGTTGTTAGAATCTATTTTTCTATGATAACCCCGAATTATCAGTTTCTATTTACTATGTTTTATCTGGGCTGCGCTTACCTCCAATTGGCCAGTCCACATGGCCACTTTTTTTTTTTTTTATGGCTCAGCTAACTCATTGGGGGCTCTCTTTTCTCCTGTCCTGTACATTCTTCCTCCTCCTCCCTCCTTGTGGTCCTTTGTCTCCCCAAACCTGAGAAATCTCAGTCCCACCTATGTCTCTTCTGCCCAGTTATTGGCTGTTGACATCTTTATTTACCAATCACAATTAGCTGGGGAGGGGCAGGATCACTCAATGTCTTATGTGTCGACTCTCTCATCTTGGGGGCCCCAAATTAGCATTAAAATGCAAGCAACATTAGGCCAACCCACTACAGCTCTGCTCCCCATACAGCTATTCACATGACCTGTGTCAGCACATGGTTAGGTGCCAAAGCAAGTCTTAAAGAGTGTCCAAAGAAGGTCAGATCCAACTCCAGCATGCCACACTCCCCACAGAGTAGACAGAACTTCAGCCTTTCACATAGCTTCCCTGTCTCTGCCGCAGACCCATACCTTGATTGATTATTGATGTAACTTATGAATTTGTTACAGATGCTCACCTTTTGCAAGAGACCAGTTTATCTTTGCTGCCAATGCAGCCAGTGTGATGTGGCTTTGGGTTGTGCCATACTGAAACAATAAAGCCACTTTCAACATGGCAGCTAAGAGTTTGGGGGACTGAGGGTATAGTTCAGTTAGTAGACTACTCACTGAGCACACATGTAGACATGAGCTCTATCCCCAGAACTGTGTTGGTCCAGGTGTGTTGGTCCAGGTGTGGTGGTTCATGCCATCCCTGCACCTAAGAGATAGAAGCAAGAGGATCAGGAGTTCAAGGTCATCCTTGGCCACATAGTGAATTAGAAGCCAGCTTGGGTTACATGAGACCCTGTTAAGAAAGAATGGGAGAAGAAGAAGAAGGAGGAGGAGGAGGAGGAGGAGGAAGAAGAGAAGGAGAAGGAAGAGGAGGGGAGAAGGAGGAAGAGAGAGAATGAGAGGAAAGAGAAAGAGAGAGAGAAAGAGTGAGAAAGAGAGAAAGAGAGAGAGAGAGGAGAGAGGAGAAAGAGAGAGAGAGAGAAAGGGAGAGAGAGAGAGACAGAGAGAGACAGAGAGAGACAGAGAGAGACAGAGAGAGAGAATGAGAATGAAAATTTGGATTTCTGAAATTCAAGTAGACCTGGCTTAAATCTAAGCTTTGGTCACTTAGGTGGGTGACACTGGGCAAAGCACATCACCTCCTTAAACACAAGTCTCCTCATGGTGAGAAAACCCAATGAGCCCAGAAATATAGAGAGCACCACACAGCATAAGCTTCTAAAAAGCAGGAGCCATTGCCCATTGAGAACATGAAGCTGAGCGCTTTAGTGAACAGGGTTGATGGGCTGACATCTGTCATTATCCTCATGTTGAACACGTTGAACAAAATACAGTGTGTGTGTGTGTGTGTGTGTGTGTGTGTGTTTGGGATGGGGGTTGGTTGTAATTACCTGTAAAGCTATCTTTTATTCTCCTGTAGTAACTCATCTCCAAGGCTTACTGCCTCAGGCTCCTAACCTGGGCCTAGTCGTGGAACCTTCTAGTCTTTGTACAATCTAATCTAGGCCTAGAATGTTGTCAGCCTGAGACTTGCTGCTGAATAAACTCACCCTTTCTTGTTCTGAGTTCTGGCTAGCTGGTTTGACTCAGCTGTTCTGGCTCAAATTCCTTTTCCAAGCTGATTGATTCAAGCTGGCTTCTCTCAGTTTTCAATGAATTGCTCTGGTTGGCCTCATACTAACTTTGCTCCAATCTTCTGGCTTCTTCTCATTCTCTGGCTTGTTCTGTCCTTACAAGTGTCTAGTCTGTTCTCTCTGCAACCTGTCTCTGTAAAACTTCCCTTTCCCCTCCCTTCCTGTCTCCCCTCCCTCCCTCTCTCTTTTTACACTGCCCCTCAAGTAGTTTCCCTTTCCTCCCTCGTCACGTGAGAGTTGGGTAGGTCCTATTCTGTCAAATCTTTCTCTGATTTGTCACTTTTACTGCCACTCAAGTAGACATCATGTTTAAACACAGGTGCTTCCTTCTACAAACTAACTTTACCTTTATTGTTTGGGATTCAAGGTGCATACTAAGGGCATGTCTGTATTCTAGCTGAGGGATTAAAGGTGTGTGCTGTATTCTAGCTGAGGGATTAAAGGTGTGTGCTAGGCTGAGCCACATAACTAGAAACAGGGCTTTTCTGTATAAAAGAACACAATCTTGGGGGTCACAATGTTATCAAATATCCTGTGACAATTACCCCAGAAACACATGGGGTAACTCCATGTGAAAGCTAATACTTTGAAAAGACCCATTGTTTATCTCAGACATGAACCTAGGGGCACTCAGGAACACCAAAGACTCACACAACAACACACACTACACACATGTATACATAGTAAAGGCTTTTTCCTGGGAGGCTCCATCAGAAGACTGGAGAGAAAAATATTGAAATTATTTGCCAGGATTAAAGTTCTAGCTGTTAGGAATGAATTTTTTAATTACTTGCTTGTTCCAACTAGCTCTCTGAATAATAAACATTGTAAATTTCCACAGATAAATCTCTTGTTAGGTTGCTTTGCTGTGTGTAATTTTGTATTGAGTTAGGCTTGGCTTCTGTCACAATTATGTGTTTTAGTGATAAATTATATTTTCTGGTGTCCAGGGTCTCTAAAACACAGGAAGGGGCAGTGACAGATCCACAAAGCTTGGAGATGCTGTGAACTGGCGGAGTCCATTTCACCAATTTTTAAAAATTTCTTTTATTTAAAAATTTTTATAGGATATGTTTTATCATATTTTCTTTTCCTTACTGCTTCCTAAATCTTCCACACCTCCCTAAACACCCAACTTCTTGTTCTCTTTCTCTCAAAACAAACAAAAAACAAAGCAAAAAAAAAAAAAGTCAAAATGAAACAAAAGCCTGCAAAAGAAAGAAAGAAACAAACAAACAACAATCATGGCTTGGCCACTACTCCTGAGCATCCATTGGCTGCAGCCCAAGAAAATCAGGTCAACCAGGTTTGAGTAGATAGGCTTGCAGAAGAATCCTTTTGGCTGAAGGGAGGACTCTCCAGGATGGCCAGAGAGAGAGCAGGCCACAAAACGATCTGGCCCTGCTCAAAGGAGGCGATAAGAAGTCACTAGGACTCTGGGTCCTTTTATGAATCCCTTCTGACCCTTCGTATTATACTCAGCCATCGAGTACTGAGCACTCGCTGAGCCAATCACTGAAAAGGGAGGTTCCAAAAGGACTCAGGAGCACCTCACCTAGCATCTTGCAAGAGCATCTGTATCTGATGCCTGGAACCATTTATCTCTCCTTGGTGGAAGATACATAACACCTGGAGGGACTGGGGAGGTGGCTCAGTTGTAAAGCTTTCCTTGAAAGTATGAGGCTCTGAGTTTGAGTCCTAGAATGTCTGGAAGATGCCAGGCATGGTGGCATACATGTCTAAGCTCTGAGGTAGATACCTGATGGGTAGCCAATGTAGCCTATAAGAATTCCAGTCATGAGAGACCTTGTCCTTCAATGAGAATGCAGATGGCTCCCGATGAAGGACACTCAAAGTTGTCTTCTGTCTTATATACACATGTACACATATACCACACATACCACACACACACACACACACACACACACGTACAC
>NW_022196905.1:256031799-256032379 GCF_008632895.1 Mastomys coucha
ACACACACCCACACACCCACACACCCACACACCCACACACACACCCACACACACACACACCCCTGGGGGCAACTTCCCAACCAACACAAACCTTCTGCCTCCCAACTGTAAAGTACCCACAAAGCGTTCTGATGTCTCTCTTCCTAATCATCTCCTCACCCTCATTTTTTCCGTTTTGTAGAGACCCCCGAGCCTGCATTTTTAACCGGACCTTGAGTGTCTTTCCTGGGTAGAGAGTTAAGAGTCACAGGCAAGGGCCATTAGTGCTGATCTCAGAGGGGACACTAGCTGGCTGTCAATATATCCACATGCTCAGTAGAGTTTACTGCACATATAACACAGGCTGTGCTCCAGTCCACAGACCAGGCCTATTTCCTGCCCCGATGGGGTGTGTCTGTGTTCTGGGTCAGAGGACCTTTTGTTCTTTTTCTTATAGAATGAGAGAGCTAGACTGTTTAATTGGCCAAATCCACGTTATTGGCTTAATACAACTCAAACATGATTGCAAGCTAAGAAATAACCACTTCAGGAAGAAAACCTCGAGAGTGTTCAGTTCCACAGTTGTTATTAAAAGAGACCC
>NW_022196905.1:256032409-256039906 GCF_008632895.1 Mastomys coucha
TGACTGCTCTTCCAAAGGTCCTGAGTTCGGATCCCAGCAACCACATGGTGACTCACAACCACCCGTAAGAAAAGATCTGACGCCCTCTTCTGGTGTTTCTGAATTATGTTGAGCTAGCAGGCCTGAGCGAACGGGCCGGCAGGGGTCCTGAGTTCAATTCCCAGCAGCCACACACATGATGACTCACAGCCATCTGTACAGCTACAGTGTACTCATGTACTCATACACATAAAATAAATCTTAAAAAAAAAAAAAAAAAAAAAAAAAAAAAAGAGGCCGCCTCTGTCAGGAAGAAGGCGCAGAGGCAAATTAGAGTAACATAAAGCACAGGTGTGCTCACCTGGGCCCGGAGATCCTAAGACAGGACCTTTTTCTGGTGCCTGGGAAACCTATCTTAAAAAGTCCCACGTGGCAGAAACGTGGCCACTCACGGCTTAGATGATTGCGGATGGATTTGTTGAAGTCAGGTGGGTGACAAGGACACAGCGACGTGAGCAAGGCGCTTCTCTTCCCCAACTTGGAGTGACCCAGGAGCCCAGGCACTATTAACTGAGCTCAGGCCTCTCTCTCCTGAGAGGGAGAAGTACGATAGCACTAACCACTTGCCCATCCAGTGCAGCAACCTGGGCAGTAAGGGCTTATCTCTAGAGTCCTTGGAAGCCTGGGGATCAGATGCTGGCAGGAAGAAGGGTGAAAGGAGGATGCTGAATGGTCTTCTTGGTCAAGTGACTACAAGCAGCCTTCTGATTGGTCAGGCTGCAGGTGTCGCTCATACCCGTAGAAGTGGCAGGTCAGGGCTTTTTCATTAAAGTTTTTGTTACAAAGGAAAGGGTATCAGCTGGTCTAGCCTGCCTGGTGAATTGTAAGCTTGTAAGATAGAGACCCTGTCTCAAGAAACAAGGTGGATATTTTCTGATGAACGGCACACAAGGTTAACTTCCGACTCCACATGCGTGCGTCCTACGCATTGGTATACTGGAACACACACGCTCAAAGACGCGTCAGCCTAACTGTGGGGAGAGTGCCGATCACTCTAGTCCATCCGTGTCCCCTCCCACTTTCCTGAGCACGCCACAGGATCTTCAGTTGTCAAAATATCCCATGCGAAATGTCTCCATTTACCTTCTAGGTCTTTCCTAGTCTTGACTTAGCTAACACATGATTGTACCATGATGGGCTGTTTGTAAAGGTTGGGGACAGTAAGTTATGTGTCAGAACGTGTATTTACCCCTACAAGGAGGGAGAAAACACACAGCCCACCAGATGTGTGGTAGGCTAACCTTGCCTTCCCATACCTCTGCTATCTGGTGGCCGTGACCTTGTATGGCCTCCTTTCCCACTGAATAACACTAAGCAGGTTGACCAGTTAATGGCTCACATGGACATTAACATTGACACTTCGTTGTGGAAATTGCGGCTTGTGACTAAGTTTATAGTTGTGAGATCTTTTAAGACCTCAGGCCTCACATGGGGGCCTTTCAGATGACAGAGTTTACAGGAATTTGGGGCATGGTCCCTCAGTGGTCTGGCCAGCTGTTCCAGTAGAACATTCATCTCAAAGAGATCTGTGGTTGACACTTTTGTCTAACTGAACGAAGGGCCACAAGACTAAGGGGAAACACAGTGTTCAGAATAATTACATTTGTAATGAGCACTGTCAGGTCCATAGAAGGAACATGAAATGTGAAGAGGTGTCTAGAGCAAGCAGGAAGCAGGCCAAGAACTGGAGTTGTAGATACAGGTTACTGGTCCTGGATCATCAGTGATGTGGTGGGGGTCAGAGCCCAGACTCCATGACAGTTCCCAACACCCCCAAACCACTCCTCTCCCACATGGAATTAGACTGATCTCTACTACTACTGGAGGATGAGAGTTTGTGACACTTAAGACCCACCTCACACTCCTAGATTACCTGTTTTCGGGAGACACTAGAAGCTACATCGTGACAATGTTCAGCAGTCATATAGAAGTGCCCCTATGACATGTAAGTGAGACCTTTTCCTGTGCCATGTGATGGGGCATCCCAGAAGCTCCAAACTCGATGCCACTTAGAATACATTCTGAGGGGCCCATGGTCGTGCTCAATGACCATGGTACTTGTCTTGTGTGTTAGAAATCCTCTCACATGGACATCTTGTGGTGCTCCTAACCTGAAGGCCTAGTTGAAAGATAGTGGAGCCACCTTCCTCAGAGAGCCCAGTGACAGACTACAAACATACCGTTCTAAGAGCAATGCGGCCCACCTATTTATGGGGGAGATCTGTGGGTGAGAGCACCACAATACTTCATCCTTTATGTTCTCAACAAATACTGTGAGACTAACTACTCCACAAAAAGGGTCAGTGTGGTCTCATTTCCCAGACATAGACAACCAAGCTCTCCAAAGGTTGCAGGTGAGGACAACAAACGATGATGGATGTGTGCCTGTGGCATCAAGTTCAGGACATCCCCCAAAGCATCCATCCTCCATTCAACAGGGACCCTGCAGCTATTAGAGTCTCAAATTCTCCCAGAATAACTGTGTGCCATCCACTGCAACAACCCACCATGCTTTACTACCGTCTTCCTGCAGATGAAACTTGGGCATCCCAAAGACTTTCTTCTTCCTCCTCTGGTTCCTAGGCAACTGTGCAAAATAAACATCTTCCACAGCAGTTCATTGGGTGGCCAGGCAATGCTGCTGCTGTTCCTCACTGGAAACTGCTTTCAGAGCTCATACTATCCCCAGCAAGCAGAACTACAGGGGAGCTACAGTGTGATGTCACACAGCACACACTGCCCAGGGCTCCTGGGGAATACTCAAAGACAACACTGCAGAAACTTCAGCAGCACTAGGCCCTCCTAAGAGGATGCTCCCTGGAAAAGAACCTTCAGAAGGAATGTACAGTAACGATACTGGTAACAGTGGTGATGTGCCTGCATGCGCGCGTGCATGTGTGTGCATGTGTGTGTGTGTGTGTGTGTCTGTGTGTGTGTGTGTGTGTGTGTGTGTGTCTGTGTGTGTGTGCTGTAAACATCTAATTTAATTTCCAGAAGGGTCCTAGGTATCAGGCTATCTATCTCTCTGCTTCCATACAAATGACTCATGGTCACACACAGGTGGGATGCCCTTGTACCACCAAGGGCAGAGGTTTTAGAGGATCCTAATACCTATGATATGCACAGCTAGCTCTTCCCTGGAGTATCCACTGCCCCCTGAGATTGGTCTGCTAGGGATAAGACCCAAGTCTCAGTGTGGGCTATTCCAAATCAGTCTGAATTTCACTGTTTTATGCACACATATATGGATGAGCTGAACTTGGGTTCTTCCTTGGCTTCTGAGACATCCAACCTAGAGTTTCTGACCCAGCTGATACCCTTTCCTGGCTTCAGAGGGACTTCCTGTTGCACTCAGCTAGGGTTCAAGGACACAGAAAACAAACTTCCAATTTACCTTTGTGTCTTCTTGTGTTCCAACAGGGTCAGTTGAGACAGAGGAAAGTAGTGAATATTTAATCCAAGAATTCATTTTTCCTTTTTATTTATTAGCATGGGTTAAGTATATAAGCATTTCATTATGACATTTTTGAACATGTATATAGTGTAATTCAATCGGATCCACCCCCACACCTTCTTTTGTCCCATTCCCAATCTCTTCCCAACTAGATTCCTTTCTAAACTGTGTCTGTGTGTGTATGTGTGTGTGTCCCGAAGAGTTTCATTAAGCTTGCTTACAGGAGCATGGGGCAACTTAGAAGTGACTAAACCACTAGAGAAAGTGTCTCCTCCTCCCTAGAAACCACCAGTCACCTTCAGCTTTTCAGGGAGGAGTGGGTATCACGCGCTTTTCTCCTTCCCATGGCAGAATGGTGATAGGCCTCATTGTATGGAATCTAGTAGTGCATCACAGCTATCGTTAGGTCATGAGGACAGTCGTCACTTCCTTCTCAGGAGATAGACTCCCCGGTACCTGCCCTCTACCTTCCTCCAGCTTTTGCATCCTTTCCACCCCTTTTGCTACAAAGTCCTGTGAGGCTATGAAGGACTGATATGGATATCCTGTCTATGCATGAACACTCAACACTCAGCACGTTGACCAGATATGAATCTCGGAAGTGTAGCTGGTCCCCATGGCAGAGAGAAGCGTCTCTGATCACAGTGGAGAGTAGCACTAATCTGCAGACATAAGCGTAAGAATTTAGGGAGCAGCTTCATGGGCACAGCTTCACTATTCAGCAAAACAACAGCAGTAGGTCACACTTGGCCTATGACCTCTCTGTCCATGAGCCTCTGGCCAGGTTTACAGCACCAGGAACAAACCCCCTCACATGAAGCCAACCTCCAATCCAGTTTGGAAGCAGTTGGTTATTCCCCTAACAGACATACTGCTATTGCATTAGAGGGTACACACACTGCCCTGTGTGTGTGAAGCTGTGTGCAGGTTCTACAGCTGAATAAGACTGTTATCCTCTAGCAGCCTGGATAGACCCTTCTGGAACTATGAAATCTAGCAAGCAGGGAGGAAGCTTCCAGTTCAGTTCCAGCTGGATCTCTCTATGTGCTTCAGTTAAGGTGTATGGCACCTTATGCAGTAGAGTCTTACTAGCTAGTTGCTGGTGGGCAACCAAGAGCATTGGCCACAGTCAATACTGTTTTGGAGTCCCTAGGAGTCTCCCTGATCAATGACTCATAAGGAGGTAGCCCATCCCTGGCCATGAAGTTTAAAGATCCATTGTTAAGAAGTAATTTGAAAACCCAGGAATGGTACCAGATAATGTGACACATCTTTCAAAACCTATATCCTTGAAACCCATCCCAGGAAGGAGGCTCAGCGCCTGTGGATAGTCTTTCTCTTCATAGGGACAGGATTGTGGAAGGAGGGATCCAGGTAAGGACAGAAAGCGCCAAGAGGAGGACCAGAATTCCGTCCCACAGAATAAACTCTGAGTCCTGACCTCTAGACCTTCTGCCGTGACCATGGGCTTTAAACCACTCTACTACCTCCTGCAGGTCAAATGGCTGAGGCTCGTAGCTTAGTTCTTTCTTGGCTTTCTCTAGACTGAAGTAATGTGTGACACCAGTTTTATAAACCTCAGTGCGGGTGAGGAAGGGCTGGAAGTTGTAGAGCCTGCCCACAATGAAGTGGGTCATCTCTACCAGGAAAGCAAAGCAGTAGATGAGGGTTAGTGGCAGGCGGGTGGATGGGAATGTGTATCCTAGACCCTCCACCAGTGGCCTAAAGAACTCAAAGTTATTTACAGGTCTACCATCTGAGATGAAGTAGGGCTGACCAGAGGCAACGTGGCCTTTATGGGCTTTCAGAGCCTCAGAGGCCAGAATGTGAGCCTTCGTCAGGTTATCCACGTGGACAAACTCAACCAGGCTCTGAGGATCCCCGTACACAAATCTGAAGAGGCCCCTCTCAATGTAACTCACTATCCTGGGAAGATGCCTTTGCTCCCCAGGCCCATAGATGCCAGCTGGCCTTATGGCGCAGGTTCGGAGTATACCATCGCCTTGCTTGAAGGCCAAGCCATTGGCTTCCAGGACCTTTTTCTCTGCTATGGATTTGGTCCTGGAGTAGTGATCCGGGTGCAGGTGAAGAGGCAGGTAAGGCAGAGACTCGTCCCCGTTTCTGATGACTTGACCTCCAAAGATGACATTGAATGTGCTCGTGTAGACTAAGCTGGGTACTCCTCTCTCTAGGCAGGCCTGGAGGATGTTCTCTGTACCACCCACATTGACCTCTTCGATCTGGGTCTTGTTCAGTTGCTCCCTCCCAGACATGCCGTAAGAGGCGATGTGGAATACGCACGCAACTTCAGCATCCTGGAAAGCTGTCTCCACGTCAGAGAGGCAGCGGATATCTCCGCGGATGAATGTGATTCCCTCTGGAAGGTTCTGGGCTGGTTGGATGATGTCAAACAGAATCACATGGACTCCTTTCTGGTTCAGAGCGCAGCCGAGGCTGAGGTGAGAAAGATCAGGGTTAGGTCAGGTCACCGTTCGGCTGTGTCTACGGAAAGTGTAGGAAATGACTTGCCAGTAAGGTAGGGTTCACCCGTGTCATGTTGTCATGTTAACTCATCCTGAGTCACTTACTTTGCGTATTCATCGTTATAGGTCTTATTTAGATTTTGAAAAAACAGGGATCCCCTCAAGAATGTGAATCACAACCATGTCTCTGTGACAGAATGCCTACTGTGATTTAAATGTGAACCATCTCCCACAGGTTTGGGTGTTAAGCACTTGGTCCCCAGCTGGTGACGCTGTTTTGCTGGAGAAAGTGGGCTGTCAGAGGCGGGCCTTGGGATTTGATAGACAGACCCAGCCTCATGCAGCTTTTCTGCTTACTCATTTCAGGGGCGCTGTGAGCATTTGCCTCACATTCCTGCCACCATGCCCTGCCCTCGTGAGGGACTGTATTCCTTTAAACCATGAGTCCTGCTATACGTTTCCTCCTTAAATTGCTTCTTGCTAGATATTTATTTGGTCATAGTGATGAGAAAGGAAAAAATGTCTTTAAAAACATTTTCTCTGGTGACATGAATGGTCACTAGGCCCCAGTTTACAGGTTTTAAAAATAATGTTTCTTGAAGTGGAATAAACCTGTTTTTCAGTTTTCAAGCCTGAGCAGGGAGTACCACAGTTCAGTTTTGTTTTAGAACTATCTAAACATGTATATGTATATAAACATGAGAAACGAAAACTATTCAATAGAAGAATTCCATGAGGGTATTTTGTAGATGAACTAACCGGAAGCCAAAATATCCTCCTCCTCCAGTAATGAGGACGGTTTCCTCAGGGAACCTTGGGGAGTCCATACGAGACAGCGAAGGGACAACTGGACCTGCGGGAGGATGCCACAACATTATGACCCTGTATAAATAAGCTTCTCCTTTGTGAACAAGAAGAACAAGAACAAGGTGGTTGACCTGCTGCTTAGTGGTAGCACATACACCCAGTATGTGTGAATCTCTGGTTATATGGCCAGCAATGAGAAACCCAAACCAAACAACAGAATACAGTAGTGCAGGAGATACTCTGAGACACATGACTCCAGTCGCGGGTCTGCCCCTTTAGCCACACCCCCTCTAGCCACACCCCCTTACTCCTTGGCTTCCAATTTCTTCCTGTGTTATATAAACATAGACGTGTCTTCCTTGTGTACCCGACAGTTAATGTGAAGGTTAAATAAATACACAAAGAGTGTGGGGCTGCTCTTGAAACCCTGAAGCACTTTTCGGACACGAAGCATTACTGTTGATTTTTGGAACAGATCAGGGCCTTTGGGAAGAATCACTTTGAAAACGGGTTGAGAGAAGGGTTTTCTTCCGTGCATCAGAAAACCTAAGACAGAACTCTGTAGAAGCTTCCACCATCTGCAGTGTGCTTTGTTTTTGGTTGTTTGGTTAACTCCATACTTTTTTTTTTATATTCTTTTTTTTTCTCTTTTAGTTATTTTCTTTATTTACATGTAAATTTCTCCATTCCCAGTTTCCCCTCCAAAAAACAAAG